>NC_084994.1:49527888-49655388 GCF_963854185.1 Sardina pilchardus
AAATCCACTCACTAGTCATCTCACCTGCATACACTTCTGTAGCAGGGGCAGCCTTGGCAGCAGCAGCAGCTGGAGTAAAAAAACATTTTGCAATTAAAATCTTTGAAATCTTTGCCATGTTTAATAATAATAATAATAATACTAAAAATAAAACAAACCCACAACATTCACTTGTTTTAATATTAATGGTATTCTTGACTTACCATCAATGGGAGCAGGGAACTGCTGGATGGGAACGGAGGGCACTTGTACACCCTCGGACCAGTCGGCCACTTCGGGCTGAGCAAAGTCAGCAACAGGGGCAGTCCATTCACCCTGGAACTCCTCCTTGCCCACTGCCTTCTCAGCTGCAGCCTGCTCCTCCTTCTCAATCTAACGAAAGAAAAGGTGGACGAGGAGTTAGCTTGCTTTTGCACAATTCAAAATCAACCCCCCCATCCTCCATCATCAGTATGATTATGAATTCATGATTCATTATGAATAAATGACAATGTACCCTTCTGCCAAATGCATTTTCATTGTGTTGGTGCATGAACATACCTCTTCAGGATCCCTGTAGAAGTACAGATCGGGCATGACCTCCCATGGGTGCTCCCTGGAAATGGTGCCCCTCATCCTCAGGACCTCTCTAGCCAGCATCCACCACATCAGACCGGTAGCGTGATGTCCCTAGAACAAACAAAAATAAAGCCTTAATCACCTTTCCATTAACAATGAGCCTATATTTGCACAGCTTATTTCAATAAACATTAAAACTCCTCTGAAACGAGCCTTTATATTTCCTATGCACACTTGAGTACGGTACTCAATTCCTTTTGAGTGCAAGCCTGTACCTTGTTATTGCATGGAATGGCAATATCCACATATCTGAGGGGAGCGTCAGTGTTGCAGAGAGCGATGGTGGGGATGTTGACGTAGGAGGCCTCAGTCAGAGGCTGGTGATCAGCACGGGGGTCCGTGACGATCAGGAGGCGGGGCTCTCTGAAGGCAGCCTGGATCTGATTGGTGAAGGTACCGGGAGTGAAGCGGCCAGCGAAGGTGGTGGAGCCAGTTGCTGAAGCAAACTTCAACACTGCTCTCTAGAGAAATGAAAAAGGAACACTTGTAACACAGAATGGGATGAAACCAATTGAAGGCATGCAATGAGTTTCCATCTAACCAAAAAAATGAAGTGTGGCCCTGGTCACTATCTAACCCCAGTCATAGGGCAAGTGCCCTCATGGTGTCAGCGAAAACCGGGCCGGGTCTCTTTAGCACGCTTCCGACACCCACACACCAACAATAGTGCCAGGCTTTAACAGAGTGCAACTAGAACAAACTTGGTTACATCAACACATCAAATACATGACCTTTCGGTCAATCCTAACTGATCGTGGGGTGATTGCATTACATTACCTGGCCTGTGTTTCTGGAGGAGATGACACACACATCAGCTGGGTTCTCAATGGCAACAATGGCCCGGGCAGCAAGCAGCAGCTTCTCCCAGGTCTTCTTGAGGTTGATGATGTATACACCTGTGAAGATATTAACAGGCCTTTTAAGATCTTGATATCTAGTTAATAGGCTCACTGGTGTAACCCACTGAGTGATATAACAGTAAGTTAGCGGGTTGCAGGGGGTATGCATCCCATTATCCAACAGTGGGGGATAGACAGCAAATAAGCTAGTCTCCCACCCACTAAAAGGACAAAAAGTCAAGTGTGGCTGTGGTCACTATCTAACCCCAGTCATAGGGCCATAGCCCTCATGGTGTCAGCGAAAACCCAGCCAGCTTTCTCTAGCACACTTCCGACACCCACACACCAACAGTAGTGCCAGGCTTTAACAGAGTGCAACTTCAGATTCCTCCCTTACCATACAATTCCCTACATCCCTCCTACCACAACCTCCTCTACCACCATCCCCTTTGATACACTTGACTTGCATTCAAACTTGGGTACTAATATTTACTTTTTGTACATTGGGACCTAAAGACTTTGCATAGTAGTATCTATTCTTGTAGTATTTATTGTTACCCAAGATAGCACTGTAGCTTAAATGTTATTCCTCAATTTGTAAGCCGCTTTGGATAAAAGCATTTACTAAATTAATAAATGTAAATGGTTGATACACAGGTGAGAGGGCAATCAGCTCTACTAACCGTCACTTTTCCTTTTGTAGACATACTGTTCCATCTGGAAGTCGAGGTTGGTCCCTCCCAGATGAGTTCCTGCTGCCAGGAACTTCAGCACATCCTCCTCCTTCATCTGAAGGACATCTAGACCTCCGGACATCGTGACCACTTTCCCTGCGTAACGAGTAAATGGGAGAGCTGGGGACAGAACACACACACAACGCAAGATCACCAAATAGATCACAGAACACTACCCATCTGACCAACCAACTCAGGTATCCATGCATACAAACAATTCTCACTACAAGACAGGATATGTAGCCTGGGAATTCTCATGTGAACTTCCGAGTCACACGCAGATACAATCACTAAACCGGCATTGATGCGTTTTTCCTTGGAATTGAGCATCCAACTGCATTTAAAAGCCTTCATTTACAAGATTGCTACACTTCTGAAACCGTTTGGAAAGAGTTTAATACACCAATTTAAGTCTTATTTCACTGCTAGACGTCGTAAGTGAATGCACATTTTCCAGGCTCAACTGAGATTGTCGGGGGAGGCTGGGGAATTTGAGGTCTGGAAAACTAAAACCAATTCCTCTACATGACATAAGTACGGTAAGTCAAATTGAACATCTCGTTTATAGTGAGAAGTCTCCATGCAACATGTGCTCAATGGACTATGGCATATGCAATGGAAAGCCGTTTCAGCCAGCAGGTTAGGGTCTGGCGTGTTTAGCGGAGGCGTCAACAACTGCATCTACCGTTATATTTTACTCCTTCCGCGTTCACTTCAACACTAAGTCTTGACCTATGCCCAACAGTGCAGCCCTTAATTCAACTTTGATACCAGTATACATCATTCAGCTTTTTAACATCTTATTCAATTGGTGTAACGTTATGGATCACCCAACCGGATCGGTGTTAACAGGTACGCTAAAACACCTCAGGTCATACTGGATGAAAAAAAACCTGGGATCAAGAGTCCAGGGATGTGTTTAGCATATAGGCTATACAATTACTAATAGACAAACTACACTCAGACGTACTCAAGTAAACAATGTTCCTGAGGTACCTACAGCTACACCGTAGACTCAAAGCAACCAGAGAACAAGCATGAAGAAAGAATGCTAACATACATACTTTGTTCAGTAATGGGACCGCCGTTATTAATATTTGCTCGTTGGTAATCAGTGTAGTAGAGCGGACGTTACAGTCAATATTCTCAGTTTTGACAATGACACTTATCAGTTATCTAGTGTTACCGCCTAAATCCTACTGATATGGCTAGTCTTCCCGCTAGGTAGCTAACATTATGCTAACTTCATGGTACATGTGCATTCAGGCCATTTTGGGCCTACTTCCCTTCCATTAAATTCCTGCCTTGGTACGGTCAAGATGAGATCGCATGAGTCAAAATCGAAAAGTATTAGCATTTAAATGCTGGTATTTGACCAAATAAACATGTGAATAACGTTATAAATTGATATCTCTATAAAAATGTAACTCACCACGAGACAACGCCGTATGGAGTTCTGAACCTCACGGCAAAAAGAGAGTGTGCGTGGGATATGACGTCATATATATTGCTGAGAACTGACCAATCGTTAAAGAGTTTCATTACCTCGTCTGAAATTTTGTGTTGCACACAGACCGACAGGTCATGAGAAATAGCCACAGCGCCCCCTGTGAGCGCCCCCATCCATACTAACCATCTAATCACTGGCAGTGGCATCCATTACAAATGGCATCATTTGATAATTTTGTCTGCTAGTATCTTCTGTCTGTGTGATTCTCAGCTTTGTGTCATTAGACAGAATTAAAAGACATAGATCTTGTGTTGAAATAGTTATCTTTGACAAAATTGGCAAGCAGCAATGAGGGGGCCAAACAAAGTTGTGACTGCTGATGATTTAGTTTCTCTTTCAGGAAAATCCAAAATGGCCAATTGTTTATGAGTGGGGGAAATAGAGTATCGATATGAGTATGAAGAGTATGACTAGCCATTGACATTTTCTTTCTCCAAACGAAGATTTTTTAGAGGCACACTCCAAACGGAGGGGTATGAGCACTTGGGGTAGGGGTAGAAATTAGAAATGGGACTGGTAGTCACTTAGTGAGCTCAATAGTTTACTAACTGAACCTTAGTATGGGTCTGTGCTTTATTTCTACTGCACAAGAGGCGTGATCAACAGGCATCATTCAAATGACTCCGTATTGGATAGTCCTTCAACCAATCAGACCAACGATCCGGTGTGTCTTTTGGATAAGCTATTGTGATTGGACCCAAAGGTTGTGGACAGGAAGCAGGGGAGATAGATGTACAGATTTCCAGCCTGAGCCTTCGGGTGAAATCCAAATTCGCCGGCAGGTCAGGCAGGATTCACGCAGCCTAGCAAGCTCTGTTCATCATTAGATGGGTTCAATTTAGTAACCCAATTTGCTGGGTTAAGATAACCCAATGCTGGAATGCTGTTGGAACCCATTTTACTTAGCAGCTGGGTTGAAAACAACCCACGCATGTACACACATACACACACACACACAGAGAGACACACAAACACTGCTGTCAAAAAGCGCCATTTCCATGGCCACATGGAAATAGATCGACCTCATAAAGAGGAAGACGCGCAGATTGCCATGCATGACCCGTATCGCCGTGGTAAGTGGTGCTTTTTGGGCATCGCCATGTGCTGGGACCCAATGACGAATATATTGGGACCTCATAGCCAGATTGGAATCATATCAGGACCAAATTTATCAAATCAAATTTAATTAAATGCGTATGCATGGTATATGTTTTTGTCCGAAGTGACCATCATGACCAAATCAAACCCAGACCAGATTATGGTTAGACCAGAGAATGTCTAATAAGACAGGTCTGGCTAGACTTGATGCACTCTACCTTTCTTAAGACAAAACGTACCACCACTCACCACTAGAGATCGCTATTATGTTATCTTGACTCATTGTACAATATCAGTGAAAAGGAGGGACACACCATCAAATTCAATTTTTTATTATTATTATTTTACACATTGTAGAGAGGCAAAATGGTAATCAAAGCTAAATGTTTCTTATGCTAGATTCTTCAAAGTAGCCACCTTCTGCTTTGATGACAGTTTTGCAGTCTGCATTCTTATATGTTGACCAATTTTAGTCACAAGAATTACTTCAACAAGAAGTTAATATGTTGAGAACCATTTCTTTCATTTAATTCTTTTAGCAGTCTTCTATTTCAGAAAAAAAAACACATTTTTATTCAGAAAATAGCCGAATAAAAGAAACTGAACGAGTAACAGTAATCGATTGAGTAACAATAACCATAAACCATATAACAATAACAATATAACATATGAACATAAAGTCTCAAGAGAAAAGACAGGCATGTGAGAACTTGTTTTGGTGTCTTGTTTCTGAGAAATTGAGGTCAACTATGAAAAGGGAAAGTGGAAACTCCCCAGCCTTGTTACCGTGGTGCCAATCGACTGGTTATCATAGGGGTGCTGTTGAACAGAACACACACTATACCCCCCCCCCACACACACACACACACACACACACACACACACACACACACACACACACACACACACACACACACACACACACACACACACACACACACACAACATCCTTTTATGAGTACATGATAATGAACCACTGGCACTTGAACTTGAACCTTTGGAGAGCTTCTTAGATCACAAAGACTTTGTTTACAATGTGCACCCCTGAACTAAAACAAATATAATTTGAAGAGTAATGTTTTACAAAAGTACATATCAGAACCATTACCTACCAATTCAGAACATCACAGTATGTCTTTAGTTTTTTGGTACATTGTTTTCAGCGTTTTACGGGGTCCTCTGCGTTCATCACGTGCAGCTATGGGACAGAAACAATAATAAAAACTATTAGTTGACTTTAGTTTCGCCTCCACTGGCCATGAGCACTAACGGCACCTGTAGCTGTAGCGTTTTTGCATCACATTCATTATGACAGACCTAACGGTTATATTAAGATGTACACTATGTCCTATGCGCTGTCCTTACATGTTGCAACAAAATTGATCCAAATGCAATTTAGGGACTATATCCTGGACTCTTGTAACAACAATGAACTGAAATCATAAACATGCAAAAAATAAAACATGTATCTTGATCCAAAGGCCTTTCCCATGAACAGTAGCTTGGTTGCATTTACATTTGTTAGTTATGTACATATGAGAGATCAAACAATGTTTGAGTCAAATAAACAATGAGCACTGTCTCTAGACTGGAAGTTGCTCTGTGGGTTGTTTAAACCTGTCAAAGCCAAACACAACAAAAAATGTTTTCCCCACCTCTGACTGAGACCCAGCTTCCAGGTGACCTTCTTTTATGTTCGTCCTCACAAACATAGGACCCCTCGTCTTTCTTAGAGATGTTCGGTACGGTGATTGTTCCAGAGGTTTGGTTCGCCACATGTAATCCATCCTTATAGAATGTGGCACTGAGGTTTGATTTGACACTTTTTCGGCCCGAACAGCTGAGAGTTAATTGCTCTCCTTCTTTCAAGGGATGCACTGGACTTTCCAGTATCACATTTCCACCTGCACAAGTTAGGAAAATGAGTGTGCATCAGTACTGCATGTGTGAGAAGTGAACCACACATGAAACATAAAGGGGTCAGAAGTCTATTCAAATATTCATGCTTTGAGTATTTCCCGTTTACAGCTTGAAAAAACACCAACACAATCAGGAAAGGGAAGCCATTAAGTCTTTGACCCATAATCTGTTCTGAAGTTCTGATGGCCCCATCACTCACTGTGCACGGTTATGTTGACAGCATTACTGCGTTCCCCAGATTCAGACTGGCACCAGTACACCCCACTGGCTGACAGAGTTAAAGAGCTGATGTTACATGTGGATGGACCCAGCATCTGTGATTTCTTATCAAAGGGGCAGTCTGACAGCTCCTTTGACACAGTGAACCGTCTCACTGACCAGACCGCTGCAGCATCCGGTGCTTTGCAGGCCAGAGTGAGAGGCTCAGATACAAAATGCTGGGATCTGCTGGGAATGACATCAAGCCAGACAGAGGGAGAGGGACCTGGAAGAGTTGAGAAAACGGATCACACACAACATTTCAGCAATGTTGTTGTTAATTTATTTCCCTGACCAAATATCTCCCAATGACTGACCAGAAACTACTACTCATACATGGAGGAAACCATGTGCCATTTCCTATTTCTATGAAAAATTAAAATAGCCCCACATCACCACACACCTTTCACCATACCTAGATTGGCATGGTTTTATTTCCCATGGTTTTATTTTAATTAGCCTACTAGCCTGTTTGATGCTTATTGAACTCAATGCAAATCAAACTAACAGGTTAACTGAAATGGTATGTAAAAATAATGACCACAACTGTAAACACATATAACACACACTAGCCTCTCCATCACCTACCTGTTACTGTAAGGAGCTCAGGATGGCTGTACTCTGTGTAAGCGGCCAGCTCTTCTATCTCTGCTCTGCAGACGTAGAGGCCTGAGTGTTCTGGAGCAGAGGAGTTTAGAATGTAGGAGCCTCCAGCTCCTCTGCTGCTGTCTGACAAGAGCTCCACAGAGTATTTAGTCTCTCCAAATGGGCTCCTGACCAGAGGTAAGCCTTCACTGACTGGAACAGCTCTGTACCAGTGAAACCTCACGCCTGGAGAAGGGTTTCCAACTGAACAGCTGAAAGTCACTGGAGCTCCTTCAGTCACCCAGTGATTTGGACTGACTGAGATATATGAATATGATCTTTCTATGATGAGAAACAGTTTTATGAGTGTAAATTAACATCCAATGCTTATGCAATGGCAGCAAGCAAGTATCGAGTAGATTTTAGACTGTGTTTGTAGCTCTTAACAGACTCAAAATGTCATTACAAATGTTGTCCAACATGGACAGAATTCCTTACAAGACAGCACTTTGAGCGTATAACTCAGTGATTGTGCGGAAAAAGTATAAATTCAGTGTTTTAGACGTTACAGGAAACAACCAAGAGAAAGGTATGTGACTGCCTGCACAAACATTGGATGCATACTGTTTCTTCACAAAGAATGAGTGGCCTAGTGTTTTGCATTCCTGCGGTAGTTTTGGATCATTTAAAAAAGGGTCTAAAAACGTTTCTGTTCAATTCTTAGATTTATGGTTTGTATAATTACGGTAGGCTATTTGTTCAGTTTTATCGTTTTTTTAAAAACAATATTAATAAGAATGAAAACTCATTTGTGGATCCATCCATACTCAATCCTGCTCCAAAATGTAATAATTGAAATAATCAAATAAGAAATATTTAGAAGCGCTCTCAGTCTCATCTTTAAAAATGGCAAGAATCTCACATCTGCAATTAATAACAACAACAACAACAACAACAACAACAAAAAAACAGTAATGGCAGTGGTCAGAGATTGTGGGCATTTGGACCATTACAAAATAACAGCATTAATTAAAGTCATTAAATTAATCGTGTCCAAGAGAACACATGCACCCGAAGTAGAACAAACAAAGTTGATATAGGCCACCTTGCCACAACATAAAGGTTTCTGAATCAATTTCTGCAATTTGCACAAAAGTGTGACAACAAAAATGCAAATGTTTACTCAAAGAAAATCAAAGTAGCCTATGCAGTCAATCACCAATCAAGGAAAATAACCTCAATTCATGCATACGAGTCAGGCTATAGCTATTCACTGGATAATCCTGTCCCTAACCATCGGAGATATGAAGAGAAAACGCTTGGCAAATGTTCAAGGCAAATGTATGAAGTCGACCCCATTCTTCACAGGTTGCAAGGAAAGCTCTTCAAAATATGAAATGTTTGCAAGTCAGCAACAATCGTAGAACTAAAGCTATGTTTAGACGGAAACGATCTGAAGAGAAAATGTCATTGCGTTCACGCTTTTTTTTCTACTTTTTTTGAGCATTTTTTGGGGTAAATATGCGTGCATCCGGTGACGCAAGAGTAGTATTCACACCAGTCGGCTAGGTCGTAGTGTGAAGCACTGCCACACAACACCACCAATGAGAGCCACCGTGAGGAGACTTTGCATTTTTACTTGTTGCATGTCTTTTTTATCTAGAAACATAGGCCTACTTTGAAGTGTTCACAGTTCACAATATGCTCTGCAAATAAAGGCCTAGACTTCAGATGAACCAATGGTGTTGCACTGCATTGCTTCTAAGTGTCGCCAACAATATCGCCACTATCATAGTTTCTAAATTATGCAGACTTACAAAGAATATTTTGATAATTGAGTGATAATTTCAATCTTGTGGGACATGTTATGCAAATTTACCTGGTATGTGAACTGTTATGTTGACAGCATTACTGCGCTCTCCAGATGTAGACTGGCACCAGTACACACCGCTGTCAAATGTGTCTAAAGAGCTGATGTTGCATGTGGACTCGGCCCAAGTGCCCGATCTTGAGTTAAAAGGACAGTCTGAAAGCTCTTCAGAAGCATACCGCTTCACTGTCCACTCAGCTGCGTTCCCAAGCACCTTGCAGCTCAATGACAGAGACTGAGATGGAAGGAACTCAGTTCTGTTGGGACTGACACTTAGCCAACTAGAGGGTGAAGGAGCTGTGTTTGGGGTAAAGGTATTAGAAAAAGCACTTCTGGTGAACATCAACATACACAGATTAGAGGTTTTCACTTGCTTTCACTTACTTGTAACCCACATTAGACGAGGGCTGCTATACTCAGTGTGATAACCTCCTCTTTCTCCTTGGCACACATATATTCCAGAATGTTGTGGACCAACTGAGCTCAGCTTGTAGGACCCTGTAGATCCACTATCACTGTTTGTGAGGAGCTGCACAGAGAACTTCTTCGCATGACTATATCTGTCAGATTCAACAGTGATGCCTTCTCCAGGGGAAACAGCTCTGTACCAATAGATTTTCCAGTCTATGGATGACTGTAATGAATGAACCACACAAGTCATTGTCACTGAAGTTCCTTCCATAATCCAGTGGTTTGGATGGACTTGTAGAAATGTAATTGGTTTGGTTTGCACTGTAAAACAAAGGATTACTTTAGTAGGAAAACACATTGCCTTGACAGAAGATGAAAGATCATTAGATTAGAATGACCTTCAGAATCAATTGTCTGCATTACAGAGTGATGCAGTCTGTCAGTGAATGGATCTTAACAAACACCAAGCCAGACACAAAACTGGAACATAATCTGGATGTGTTGATAGTCTCAAGCTAAAAAGATACAGGGTTCTAGTGTCTGTGTCTGAATCCACGTTTGCTATTTTGACAGTGGGGTAAAATGGTCTGTGCAGGCACATGGCTCAAAAGGATTGTTATGTGTTTTTAAGTAATCGTGTATGTTTTGGGCATAACATCCATTGAACCAATGGAAGTGTTATCTGCCATTCCCTGTAAGAGCAAGGAGCCCAAAATCAAATGTGTTGATATTTTGACGAGGATGAGCACATTCTATCCACAATCTGCGTGCACACAAGATCGTGTACGACAGTCCGCTAAAGCTGGCGTTGTTAAAATACAGTATGTATGTGTGCAGGAGTTAAAGTGGGCCGGAACACAGTTCCTCTACCTCAGATAAAGGAATATGAAGATTCATGCATACCAACGATGTAGCACGTTTTGTTAAAAAAAAAAAAAGGAGAGTTTTTTTTGTTGTTTATTTTGTCTTGCTGGTCAGTGATAAGCGTTACGTTAACAGCAAGGTACTGGCTAGCATCCAGCTTGTCAATATTGACAGAGAAAAACTACTGTCCATGAATACTTCTTTCCTAATTGGAAACCATGTCGGCAATGTTAATGTCATACAGTCTGTCCTCAAAGGAAAACAGTGCAAATCAAGTACAGGTCACAGCATGTATGAGCGGAATCTAAGCTTTTCAGTGATTTTAGCGCCAAGTTTCTCTCATAAATGGTCTGTGAGAAATTGAACTTGCATGGAATTTAATAATATTTGAATTTGGCACAAACTTTGTTTAGGTTTAAATAAATAATAACAAAACAACTTACCATCTATCGATATATTGACACCATTGCTGTACTCCCCAGATTCAGACTGACACCAGTAAAGTCCACTATCTACAAGCCTTAAGGATTGTAGATGACATGGCCTCTGATCCCAAGTAACTGCTCCATGTTTGAAAGCACAGTGTGAAACTTTGTTGTAGATTGTGAACCGTCTCAAAGTCCAACCACTGGAATTGCCCTTCACCTCACAGGTCAGTGAGAGAGACTCAGATGGAAAGAAATGTGACCTGTTTGGATAGATACCCAGAGAAGCTGGAGGAGAAGGATCTGGAATGCAACAGAGAAACTATATCAATTCCAAATTGAACACACAAGACTTCGTTCTCAGAGAAAAAGAGGAAACTCATCCATGCTATCTCTCACTTGGACTGTATTAAAGTACATTTTATTTGAGTTGATTTGCATTTGATAAACGAGTACTCACCTTGAAATTAGAGGTATTTCCTGTTTTTTCATGATTTTGATGATAGGCTAGTTATCGAAAATTGATTTTCTTTAAAGGTAGTATTTTCTGATTACTAGTAGCCTACTAATAAGTAAACGAGATATCCATAATTTATTTACCTCCGCCAAGGAGGTATATGTTTTCATCGGGGACCAGCGTTTGTCTGTCTGTTTGTTTGTCTGTCTGTTTGTCTGTTTGTTAGCAATAACTCAAAAAGTAATGGATGGATTTCGATGAGATTTTCAGGGAAGGTCAGACATAACCCAAGGAAGAAACGATTACATTTTGGGACTGATCCGTAATTCTGTCGGGATTCCAGAGGCATTTATGTATTTAGCTTAGTGGTGTTCATGGTGGCATGGTATGGCCACGTGGTGGCAATCTGAATAGTTTCGGTTCAAATGTATGACAACCTAGGAAGAACAATACAGGCGGAGGTAGCTGCGCTCTCGGAGTGCTTTTCTAGTTCCCTCTGTAATATACTTTTCATCTCTTATGTCAACAACATGAAAATATATATTTTTAAACTGGCTTTATAAAATGTTCAGATTTGACCTTTTTGAGTTTATGCAAATACACATATTTAAGTCAAGTCATTTTATTTATATAGGGCATTAATGACATCATGCCTAATTTGCACACTCAAACATTAAATTACAGAAAACTTGTGATACATTTATTTTTCATATTGATCTGTAATCAACTGGTGAAGTTTCATAATGATATCTGCTTGTTAATATTTTTACCCTATTCACCTGTAGTATCTCCGCCTTAAATTCAAAATATTGGATAAGAAAGGCTTAATATACGAAATTGTCCAAGGGACACCAGGCGCCCTCCTACATTTTTAAAGAGGTACTCCTAGTCTACTAGATTCTGCAAAGAAAGAAAAACTTTTACTGACAAAACCAGGTTCACCTAAATTATGGCATTTGGCTGCCGGACTAATGCTGAAAGTGATCCCCAACGATAGGCTACCATTCTTCATGTCGTTATCATTATAGTTTATGTGTGAATGTCGTCATTCGGTTTACAATAATTTAAGTAAATGAGAAACTCTACACTTGAATCCAACCTTTCAGTCACATTAGATAAAGTCAAAATTATGACAGAGACACAAGCCCATAGCCTGACCAGCCAGACCCACTTCAATTAGATTTGCTGCCCCTAGGGGCGTCTAGATTTCTAGGCTAACAAGCCCACCTATCTGTACAAATACAGCATGTGCTACAAATAGGATATCTTACCTTTTACCCACAGTTGCCTAAGGTTGCTGTAAAGAGTGTATGAGTTTGAATTTAGTCTCTGTGCTCGGCACACATAGAACCCTGTGTGTTCAGGACCCACAGTGCTGAAGGTGTAGGATCCTCCAGCCTCTCTGCTGCTGTCTGAGAGGAGCTCAGTAGAGTTTTCTGATAATTTCAGCTCATGTGAAAAGAGGTGGGTATCCTCTGAAGGGAGAACTTCATCAATTGGAGCAATGACTCTGTAAAAGTGGAATCTCCAGCCAGATGAGGATCCTGACACCGCACACTTCAGAGTCACAGTATCTCCTTTAGTTGGCCAGGTGGGAGACACATCTAACATTGGATAAGGATCTACAAGCATTACAGTACACAGTGAGGTTATCAAGTTCAAATAAGAATGAATATATCAACTTTAGGGGAATTTTATAACGCGTTGATACAAAGCATGATGAATATGAATAAATTATTCTTCTATGCTTTTGTGGTAACTTACTATGCTTCACTGTTATCTTGATAGCATTACTATACTGTCCAGACTCAGACTGACACCAGTACACTCCACTGTCTGAAACATCAAGTGAGCTGATGTTACACGTGGACTGATCCCAAGTCACTGTGCTGTTAAAAGGACATCCTGAGAGAGATAATCCTGAGGGAGAATAATCGTTCACGTATCGCCTCAGACTCCAGCCACTGGCATTGCCCTGCGCCACACAGCTCAGTGAGAGGGACTCAGACTGAAAATACTGAGTTCTGTTGGAATTTACGATCAGAGCAGCTTTAGGGGAAGGATCTGGAGGAGTAAGAGACAGGACAGGGTTAAAGTCCACACATATTATCAAAGCATACGATACTAAAAAATACATTAAAGACATTTCAGTTGAGGCTCCATTATCTGGGTCTTTCCAACACCTACCTATAACCCAGAGAAGCTTAGGTCTACTGTATTCTGTGTGATAATCAGATTGTTCTCTCTCTCCTCTGCACACATAGACCCCTGAGTGTTCAGGGCCAACTGAGTTGAGGGTGTAGGAGCCTCCATCTCCACTGCTGTCTGGGAGGAGCTCCACAGAATATGTAGAGCTGCCCTGTTTGTCTGTAAAAGTGGGCAGCTCCTCTCTGTAAGGAACAATTTTGTACCAGAGGATTCTCCACCTCGTGTCAGAGGTTGAGGAGTACAGGCCCACACTGCAGCGCAAAGACACTGAATCTCCAGCAGTCAGCCAATCCTTTGGAGAGACATCTACATATGGATGTGGTCTATCTGTTAAAAGACATTCAATTTTAATGTAAAACCATTCAATTAAATAGGATTGAATTAATTTCAGAAAAAAAGAAAAGAAAAATATTGAACTGAATAACTTACTGTCTATTCTCATGTTAACAACATTACTAAACTCCCCTGATTCAGACTGACACCAGTAGTTTCCACTATGAGAGATATTGAGGGATTTGATGTTGAATGTACCCGGACTCTCAGTCTTCATTGAAACTTTATTATTGCTGTATTTTCTCAAGATCCAACCACTTGCACTGTCTGGCCCCTCACAGTTGAATGACACAGACTCATTTTCGTAGAACTGTGTCCTGTTGGGACTGAGGTTTAGGACACATGGAGGAGAAGGATCTGTAGTAGAGGATAACGTGTTAAAACAGCTCTTTTAAAACATATTGAAAGGCGTAGGTCAAAAAATTGGAATCAATTGGTAAACAATAAGATGCCACTGGTGTGAAAGACAAGTTGCGATACCTTTTACCCAAATCAGCATTGGGGCGCTGTACGTGTAGGAGGCAGGCTCTCCTCTCTCTGCTCGGCACACATAGAGACCTGAATGTTGGGGGGCAGCAGCGTTGAGGATGTAGTAGCTGTTAGCTTCTTTCCCGTCTGAGACGAGCTCCAGAGAGAATCTTGTATCACCGTTCCAGCGTGGCATCTCTGAAAGCTCATCTCTGACCGCAACAACCCTGTACCAGAGGAACCTCCAGTCTGCTGAAGACCCATCAACCATACAGCGCAACTTAAAAGAGTCTCCTTTCTCAAACTTTTTTCCGTCATTCATCCAGGTTCCAGATTCACTTCTTATATATACTCTAACATCTGTAGAAGATGAAAGCAAAAGTAGGCCTAAATGTCACAAATAATGACTGATCTCCTTCTCATTCTCCCGTATTGTTGTTTGTGTGTAAATCTCCTTGACTACAAGAGATGGACTAGTAGGCTGAGACAAGGATTTCTCAGTAAAGTTCAAATTAAGACAAACAAAAAAAATGACAAATCTCATGACATTACATTGAGTTCAATCATGTCTAGAAGAAATGGCCAAAATGTCATATTGATGTTAAAATGAGTTCAGCTGTGTTATGGCCATTTTGTTGTTTGTTGTCCTTGTCTTCTTACAGTTTTTAAGTACTTATTTTAAAGAGAGGAACAAATCAGCTAGGTAGGTCATTGTTTAGCAGTTTAGTAACTACAACTAGAAAAGCACTCAGAGAGCGCAGACCTCTGCCTGTATTATTCTTCCTAAAGCCTACCTTACATTGCCAGACTTTGCAAAGATTTGGAAAAGATTTTTGAAAGACTACAGTCTCAGACCCTCTCACATCTAAAGACAATTCATTGAGTTTTTAGTCACAGACTAGTCACAGGCCAGTCTCAGATTAGGATTTTGCAAAGACTGTGGTCACTATTTACAAGACTGCTGCTAGATTCCTTCAAATTATTTCCATCGTGCACTAGGCTATACGTCATCATCAACAGGAACTCACATGATAGGCTACTCATATCAAAGTAATTTTTTTCGCGTTTCTGCAGCATTGTTTGATAGTGTGACATCACTAACAGATATAGAGTTGTTCTGTCACGTAGAATAGCCGACTAATAAATTATAAGAAATGAAATAACAAATAATCATAGGCTACAGCTGTAGCCTATTTTGCCCCTTCCGTTTTCGTGTTCGTCGACCGAGGTCACTATTGGTTTTTAATGTTCACGTCACTATTTGCATGAGCCACGACTGAAAAGACTTACGATAATATCAAACATGTTTGATATTGTCGTAACGGCAAAACTAGAAAAAGACTGACTCCGACGGACTTAAAACCGCTAAGATTGGCACCTTACACTGAACGATTTAAGCCTACCTTACATTGCCAGACTTTGCAAAGATTTGGAAAAGATTTTTGAAAGACTACAGTCTCAGACCCTCTCACATCTAAAGACAATTCATTGAGTTTTTAGTCACAGACTAGTCACAGGCCAGTCTCAGATTAGGATTTTGCAAAGACTGTGGTCACTATTTACAAGACTGCTGCTAGATTCCTTCAAATTATTTCCATCGTGCACTAGGCTATACGTCATCATCAACAGGAACTCACATGATAGGCTACTCATATCAAAGTAATTTTTTTCGCGTTTCTGCAGCATTGTTTGATAGTGTGACATCACTAACAGATATAGAGTTGTTCTGTCACGTAGAATAGCCGACTAATAAATTATAAGAAATGAAATAACAAATAATCATAGGCTACAGCTGTAGCCTATTTTGCCCCTTCCGTTTTCGTGTTCGTCGACCGAGGTCACTATTGGTTTTTAATGTTCACGTCACTATTTGCATGAGCCACGACTGAAAAGACTTACGATAATATCAAACATGTTTGATATTGTCGTAACGGCAAAACTAGAAAAAGACTGACTCCGACGGACTTAAAACCGCTAAGATTGGCACCTTACACTAAACGATTTAGATGACGGGAGCGCGCCGAGATTCTAGTACAACTGGCAAGATTTCCGCCCGATTTTGGAAAAGTAGTCGGCGACTGTTAAAACAGACCAAAATCGTGCAATGTAAGCCAGCCTTTAGATGACGGGAGCGCGCCGAGATTCTAGTACAACTGGCAAGATTTCCGCCCGATTTTGGAAAAGTAGTCGGCGACTGTTAAAACAGACCAAAATCGTGCAATGTAAGCCAGCCTTAAGTTGTCATACATTTGAACCTAAACTATTCAGATCGCCACCACGTGGCCATACCATGACAACAGCCCTAAGCGAAACACATAAACGGCTCTGGAATCCGAACGGAATTACGGATCACTCCCAAAATGTAATCGTGTCTTCCTTGGGTCATGTCTGATATTCGCTGAAAATTTAATCGAAATCCATCCATTGCTTTTTGAGTTATCTTGCTAACAAACAGACAAACAGACAGACAAACAGACAGACAGACAGACAAACAAACACCGGCCCCCGATGAAAACATAATCTCCCTGGCGGAGGTAACTAGTCACTATACCAAAGTCCTATACATAGGACACTGACTTACCATGAACCCTTATAAAGACAACGTCACTGAATTCTCCAGACTCAGACTGGCACCAGTACGCTCCACTGTCATACTGAGACAGAGCACCGATGTGGCATGAGCTGTTCTCCCAGGACGATGCTCCTCTACTGAAAGGACACTGGGAGATCTCCATGTGATCCGTGATCCGATGGAGAGTCCAACCACTTCCATTTCCCCCACAGCTAAGAGACAGAGATTCTGACACAAAATAATCTGTCCTGTTGGGATTGATGCTCAAATGGCTTGGAGAATTAGGATCTGGATCTTATTGGACAGAAGAGAAACACAATCAGTGTTCTACATTAGTATGGTGTGTATAGACAGTATGTTATGGTTATGGTTGCTTAGCAGACGCCTTTGTCCAAATGTTCATTGAACTCAATGCAGATCAAACAGGCTAGGCTAACTGGAAAATACACCATGCCAATCTCTAGAGGGTATGTGATGATGTGGGGCCAAGGGAGCTTTATCAGGATAGCTGGCTTTAAAAATAAAAACATATAAAAGATCCTCCTGCTCCTATGGGAATTTAACATAGGGGTCCAATACTTATGCCCCCTGTATTTAAGGAAGAACATTATTTATTTATTTATTTATTTACGATACATCCTTCAATCACAAAGAAAATTGGTGTCCTTAGCAGTTGGATTTTTACTCATTTTGTGAATTAAGCCATTAAGATAAATTCTCAAAAGATGATTTTATATTCCTCTTTTTAGTCAACTTTAGCATGTGGTCAAATACTTATTCTCTCCACTGTATGTAAACAATTGAGATAATTCTGAAGTCACCCACCATTGAACCAAAGAAACATGTGGTTGCTGTAGCCTGTATAATAGACCGGCTCTTCTTTCTTTGCTCTGCATACATAGACTCCTCTTTGCTCAGAGCCAGTTAAGTTGAGACTGTAGGAGCCTCCGGCTCCTCTGCTGCTGTCTGACAGGAGCTCCAGGGAATATGCAGATCTTCCAGCCCAGTGTGAGTCAGCAGGTAAGTCATCTCTGAAAGGAACAACTCTGTACCAGAGGAACTGCCACTGTGGGGAGCGGTCACCAATGTCACATTCAAGGGTCACAGAAGATCCTTTGAGGAGACACTGATTTCCTGTGTCTTTGAAAAGTTTGGGCTGAATTATATGTCCTGGTGAATTGAAAACATCAAATAAAAAAGATCAAATGCATGAAAGAAGATTAGACCAACAATCTGAAAGATGAATTGAAATGTACAATCCTAATTCCAAAAACATGCGGCAAGACAACAGCATTTGTTGCCACAGAAAAATTCTATGAATCTGATGCAGCAACATGCCCCTTGGGGACATTAAAGATAATCTAATCTAATCTAATCTAACATGTTAAAACATTTGGGACAGTAGACAGGTATGAGCTAAAACAGGCCCATCGTAGCACCTGGACTCATATACTATGGAGCCATGTTGTTATACAAGTGCAAATAACTATTGTCTTCCTGTAGTATTCAAGGCCTTCCCTGAGAAATGTGCCTTTCTAGATGTGCAAGCTCCATGACCTTCCACATCTCCAGTAGCTTATCTTGATCCTTATTATCTTGAGCAAACCCTTGATGAGGGCACCCACCAACCACTACCAGAAAATTCTTTGGTCATTCCTCTTCGCTGCTGCAGCCGTTTAATCAGACAAATCACAAGCCCTTGATGCGGGCACCCTCAGATGCCAGCAAACTCTTCAGTCAATTATCTTTGTTGCTGTGGCTACAATCAGCAACATATACAAACAAAATGCAAACCTTTAATGATGGCACCCACAAATACCTACAAGTTCTTGAGTCATTCCTGTTAGTTGCTGTGGCCATTAATGATCCAATCAGCAACATACCTCACTTACGTACATGCACAATATCAGGCATCTCAGAGTCAATTCAGGTTACAACATGACCCCCAGTAGTTTGTGAGTGTCTCAGCCATAGCCATTGGCTTGCTTTTGCAGCCTCCGATAGCTGTTACAGCTCCTTTCATTGACGGTCCTCAAAAACCAAAATCTAGCAGAAGTTATGTGGCTGACTTTCCTATACACAGCCTCTTGCACCTATGTCCACTGGTCTTGTGAGGGCTTGGCAGTCACACTCTCTTACCTCTGCTACCAGTTTTTCCTTTCAAAGGCTTCCTCAATCACATCTTAAGGGAACAGTTAGTTTGATAAAGTAAATGTGCTCACTCCTCTCCTCTTACAAACCATATCTGACCATATCTGCAAAGCGAAACCAGTCGTTTCAGTAAAATTTACAAAATTAAGTTATTGTGCTCACGTGAGCGGCCATAAACTAAACTTTCCAACGATATGTATATCGTGGGTATTACACAAACTATCGCTAAGATAACCGCATCCAAAGTTGACAAGGTTCTCCTGTCACGATATGCCAGAAGAGGAGAAATCACCTTTTTAAGCAACGTGGACAACAGGAATGACTGCACATCTGTTGAATCTTTGCCGGGTTTAACAGTCAAGACGTATGTTTTTCTGTGAAATTAGTTCACGATATGAAACTGTAGACCGTATACTGTCGAATTATGCGAAAACGTGAAATTCAACATTTTAACCCAGAAGTTTGTTTATTGTGGATTTTCTCAAAATAACGCTGTGCACAAAGCGACTGATTTCGCATATCTGGTCTCGAAATAGTCACAACAATATACTGTGGAACTTGCAGTTGACTTCCAACATGCACCAGGAGTTTCCAAGCCTGCACCTAAATTCTTGGATTGCTTGTATTTGCCCAATGGCCACTTTTCTGACCCTCACACACAAACACAATTCTACAGTGAAAGGCTAGCATCCATGGCCCACAGCTCTCTCCAGCTGATTTTCCTCTTCTGAACACCACACCAGTCTCTTGTTCTGCTTGAGACACTGCTGTTGAATGTTGTACTTTGCTCTTCTTGTTTGCAAACAAAGCTGGCCACCATCAGTCTCTTCTCCTGTGCTGTGATCTCACCCCATACTTTCCAACTTGTGCCAAGACTAACTCCACCCTTCAAGTGAAGAGTTTCGATGCAAAAACCTCTGAACGCCACCTCCATGTAAAATGAGATAAAAATGGTGAGTATGATATAGTATACGTTAATCAAATAAATTAGCTTCAAAACCCTGAAACATTTGTAGGCAAAACCCTATAGGAGCCTGATGAAAAATTACCATTTAAAATGCGGGGCAGCCGTGGCCTACTGGTTAGGGCTTCGGGCTTGTAACCGGAGGGTTGCCGGCCCTTGAGCAAGGCACCTAACCCCTCACTACTCGCCGAGCGCCACTGGTTGGGCAGGCAGCTCACTGTGTGTTTACTGTGTGCTGAGTGTGTTCACTAATTCGGTTAAATTGGGTTAAATGCAGAGGACGAATTTCCTCACGGGATCAAAAAAGGATATATACTTATTTATAGGGTTTTGCATCTGAACTCTTCAATTCTGCACCTGACCAACTATATCCCGATGTTGCAGTGCACCTTGAGCAAGCTTCACTCCTTCATACTGCAGTTTCTCACCTCCAACAACCAGTTTTGATGCCCATTGCCATGGTGAAAATCAATGGTGAAATGGTACATCCATCCATGATGGCAACCTCCAAATGTTGCAAGGACGTGGCCTTCTCGCTATGAAAATGTTCTAACCAAAGTTGACATTTTCTGAGGAACCTGAAAGTAGCTGAATGCCTTCCACAACAGACTGTAAGGCACAGATCCAAAAAGACCACCCAAATGTCTCTGCCCTCTGTCTTCATAACTTAATAACGCAATAAATCATTCTCAGTGTCTATTGATCAGTAGTCCTCATCCTCTGATTCTATGTCCTGTGGGGTCCCCCAGGGGTCCATATTAGGTCCAGTCCTCTTCTGCTTATACTTCTTCTAGGCAACAACAAAAAAATGTAACATCTCCTTTCACTTCTATGCATTGCAGATGACTATCGATTATTCCCTAACAGAAGCAGTATGTGTTTCCTGTGTACGTGTGAGTGACGTCGACGCAGCGGTAGTAGCACAGAGTAGAAGTCATCAGGCAAACATTCTTTAAATAAACTCCTAGTGTACCTACAAACTTTCCAATGCCTCATTTTATGAGTACAGACCCTATTTGCACTATTGTAGAAGTTTGGTACCATTCCGGGCATTATTAGTGAGGTAATTTACAAGATACACCATTGGTTCCATTAGTGCCTGCACTAAGCCATTTGGCTGACAGCACCAACTCGACCAATGTTTGACCAATGGGAGAAAAGCTTTTGGAGGGGTGTGTGGCTCAAGGTCATGATGCAAAGGACCCTAGGGTGAAATTACTCTGAACCATCCCTTTAAGGATAGGAACTGTCAGTTTTAGAATGAGCTTTTTTTGTCACCATGGTACATTAGCCAAACTTCTAGCCAGTTCTAAAGTAGATTTGCTCCTGGGATCCCCCTACAGTTAAGAAGCTCAATAGTAAACAAACTAAATATGTGCCTTTTGCAACAAAGTATGAACATAACTCCGATACCATAAAGAGTGGCAGCGTTCCTACCCGGACACTAAACTTCCTATGGCTATTTTACAAGCTATAAGACCTGCTCAGAGTGCGACAAAATGCACTTTGCCCTATTAAGAATTTATGTCCCATAAAAATTATTTTGGACACGTTATTTTAAGGCAATAAAAAAACTCTTTAGGGTGCCTTCAATGTGTCCAATCCACCAAATGATGAATGATAATGAAATTGGATTTTAGAAATAAACTGTAAGGTGATATTTAGATTTCAAAGTTTGTGAAGTCATTATACAAGAGAGATGTAGACATTTGGTCACTGACTTACCATGAACCTTTATGTAGACACCATAATTGAATTCTCCAGACTCAGTTTGGCACCAGTACACACCACTGTCATACTGAGACAGAGCACCGATGTGGCATGTGTTGTTTTCCCAAGACGATGCTCCTCTAGTGAAAGGACACTGGGAGAACTCCAAGTGATCTGTGATCCGATGGAGAGTCCAACCAGTTCCATTTCCCCCACAGCTAAGAGACAGAGACTCAGACTCAATGAAACTGGTGCTGTTGGGATTGATGCTCAGACAGCCTGGAGATTCAGGATCTGAATGGGAAGAAAACAAAAACAGATCTCTTCATTCACAAAAACAGATCTCTTCATTCAAATTAAACAAATTAAAGGCAATCTCTTCAGTTTTGGAATGTTTCCAGTAAGTTAAAAGTGTATTAGATGACGTTAAAGCTAGAGTGGATACACTGATTTAAATGAATGAGTATGAATGGCAGCATTAAAATGGATAATGGAGTCCAGTTCACAGAGTTGAGAGGTAAGTGAATTCTAGAGTTTGGTGCAATACTGTAGGAGAAGGCCCCAACACTGCAGTGTTTCCAGTAGACATTTAGAATTATTCATACAGTATTTATGTATAACCTGGTGCTTTAAAATGAATGTGGTACTATTATAAGTATAAGCCACTTTCAGATTTGAGATAAGTCTAAAGTCACCCACCATTGAACCAAAGAAACACGTGGTTGCTGTAGCCTGTATAATAGACCGGTTCCTCTTTCTTTGCTCTGCATATAAAGTAACCTCTTTGCTCAGAGCCAGTTAAGTTGAGACTGTAGGAGCCTCCAGCGCCTATACTGTCTGACAGGAGCTCCAGGGAATATGCAGATCTGCCAGAAGGGTGTGTGAGAGTAGGTAAGCCGTGTCTGAGGGGCACCACTCTATACCAGAGAAACAGCCAATCTGGAGAAGAGTCACCAATGTCACATGTAAACGTCACTGATGTTCCTTTGGACAGACACTGGTTCCCCTTGTCACGAGTGAGTTCGGGCACATTTCCACTTTCTGGTGAATAGAAAAAAAATAATGATACATTTATATCTGGGTTCATATTCAAGACAATCTCAAAGCAATGATCCTCAAGTAAGTTACATTAAAAGAGAAAGAGAAATCCGGCCAATTTGAACATGGATCTTGTTCGCTAGGTGTTGCCGAGTATGGTCGATAGGAAAAAACACAACCAAAATCATTGCTACTGAATTGCAGCTAATGTCCACTTCTCCCAGTGAGCTGCTAGGTCTGGGGGCATCATCTAAACTTGTCTCATAACAAACTCAAAATGTCATTAGAAAGGTCTGTGGAACATAATCAGGGTCGTTGTTATTGTGACTCAACATTGCTTTGTCACATAAGGGCCCTCATGTTGCACAGAACTTTTAATGACACATTGACGCTGTTAAGAGGCAAAAAGGCACGGTTAGATGATGCTCCCAGACTTAACATTGTAGCTAACTGGGAGCACTGGCCATTAGCTGCCGCTACTTCACTTCGGCAGCACCGATTCTGGTCATTTTTTTCCTGTCGAGAGAACTCGGCAATCATACAGTACTGTATTTGAAACTCAACCGTACCTGTCCCTGGAGAGGCCCAGAACTATTTTAAGAGGGGTTCTGAGGACGACATAAAATTATGTTGTCTATTTTAGTCAAAGCTAACACTAGAAAATGTTGGATGGAAGCTGAGGGGCTCGTGCATCAGCCCATGTATGGCACGGAATATGGCCAGATAAACTGAGATCTGACTATCTGACTCACAACTTGAGTCAGAAGTCAGAATGATCGTATTTACAACATCTTTGAAACATCAATGATACAGGTATGAAACTGTCTATATTCATCAACGGTAAGCAATTACCATGGCAGTGTCCACAGTCTATGAGAGACAAGAAACCTGAAACACAAACACATTACAGAGACACATTATGGACAGTGTACAAACACATCAAGTTTTGATGATCAGTCAGACACATCAGTTAAATAGCTGCTCTGATTTGATAACTACACTGTTTATATCTGGCTTGCAGGAAAACAAGAGATCACTCCCTGATTTCGGTGCTTTTTTATTAACAAAAGCGCATCTTACAAAAAATGTGTTAGGCTACTGTATGTGATATCATTCTGATATAGGGGAATATTACTGAAATGTGATTGGGGTTTTATTGTCAACAGCAAAGACACTTATTAGGCCACTGTATTAAATCAGCCTGTTACACCTATTATACTGAAGATTTCAGGCCAATTAACTGCTCTGTTTGCCCTTGAGTGTATTTGTACATTACAGCAGATGAACATGAGATAGGCTAGTATTGCACTATGCTGGATTTTTTCTGGGCAGATTTAATTTCACTTCCTTCTTTTCACTTCCTTCTTTTCACTTCCACTCTCATATCACGCCAGCTTAAAGCTTTAGGGGACTGCTCACAGGTGAGTTTTTCAGGTTCCCAAATTGGTAGGCAAAAATGTCTGCTCGGAAGGTGCTAACTTTAAAAATTTAGAGCAGAAAATTGTTACAATAGCTTCAAGATTTAGAAATACTAAATAAAACAGGCATTCCTAAGCTTTCCATGAAATCACACTTGTCCTTATGCGTCAATGGAACAAGTGTAAAAAGCTTGCCTACCACAACCTGACCTGAGAAAAACATTATGCAGAAGTAAAGTCATATTCAACCTCAGGCATTAGATCTTCAGTGTTACTGTTTGGAACTACCTGCTGAACCATGTTTGAGAACAGGGGCCAGTTGCACATAATACGTTTTTTTCCCTAAAGTATTACCCTTAAGGCTTCATTTCTCCTTAGGTAAGGGATTTTTTTTAATGGTGCATGATGCATAGAATAGCTTAAATGGTTTCCTTAGTGAAGGAAAAACATTAAGAGATTTTTTGAAAATTCCAGATTGTTTGCGTTTGGGTGAAATACTGAAGGACTGTATATTACTGCGCTGTGTCGAAGTGCTCCCAAGTGTTATTCCGCCACACAATATTGTTATCCCTCTTTCCTTCTGTAAGTGTAACTGTATTTTAATAGGGAAACATGAAGGTGTTTGGTCGCTTCTAACTTCATCTCTGTTTTGATCCTGAATGAAGTGGGCTATCAGTGAGTACACACATTGAAACGTGAGAGGTAGGCTATGTATCAACTCGTGTTAGTTAAGGGAATAACGTAGTTTAATATGAAAAAACCGGTGAAGTGTTCCTGACAAATCCTGTTGCTATCCCGTCTGATGTACAAGATATTCACAGCACTGTAACTTATGAAAAAAATTAAAACACCTGCATTTAAAGGTGGGGTAGGAGATGTTTGGAGCATGCTCTCTGGAGCATTTTTTTACATATTGCTTGAAATACTCTTCACACACCCATTGCAACCAATTAATGAACAGTTTTGACACAAAAATTAAAAGTTTTAGTGGCCAGAGGAAAAACACTATCCAATCATACTGAACGGACTGTTAACGATGATTGGATTCTGATGTACTGTATCTATCAAACTGCAATCTGCTCCTCCCTCCCGCTCGTGAACAAGCATTGCACATTCCTGTACTCTTTTTGACCTGTGTATTTTGAAAATGCAGCTTTGCTGGAATTGTTTTCCAGGATCTTCTACCCTACCTTTTATAAAACAAGAAAAACTGGTTCTTGAAGTTAAAATGTGGGATGTGCTCAAGGCTGCCCTGCCACACAGCCTTTCACTGCTAAATAGATCCATAGACATTGGAGTGTATAGACCAGCCAAAAATGAATCTATCCAACCCAATCATATTAGCAAAGGGATAGGCAGAATCTCCATGGTCACTTCAGACAGACAATAAGGAGGACATGCTGTTTGCGAGAGGCTTCCAGGTCATCACAGACTCTTACATTATGACCTAACCAGACTCATTTTGATGTCTCTTATAACACCAGAAATTGACACCAGCACCAAGCAAACATGATTTACAGGAGCTTTCTGGCAGCTTACACTGACTGACTGTCACTGACTCCAGTAAAAACTGGATCTTTGTACAAGATATATGTGACCATTCAAAGCGAAATCAGTCGTTTTGCGCACAATGTTATTTTGAGAAAATAAACAATAACAAACTTCCGGGTTAAAATGTTGAATTTCACATTTTCGCATAATTCGACTGTATACAGTCTACAGTTTCATATTGTGAACGCATTACACGGAAAAACATAGGTTTTGACTGTTAAACCCGGCGAAGATTCAACACATTTGCTGTCATTCCCGTTGTGCACGCGCCGCTTAAAAAGGTGATTTCTCCTCTTCTGGCATATCGTGACAGGAGAACCATGTCAACTTGGGATGCGATTATCTTAGCAATAGTTTGTGTAATACCCTCGATATACATATAGTTGGAAAGCTTAGTTTATGGCCGTTCACGTGAGCACAATAACTTAATTTAGTAAATTTTACCGAAACGACTGGTTCCGCTTTACAGGGTCCCATATAAGCAAGAAAGAATATACAGTAATAGAAATCTTTGAAGAGAGAGAGAAGGAGAGTGCTGCGCTGGGTCAATATAAAGATTAAAATCGGGTGCTCTTCGGAATGGACATAAATAGAATTGAAAAAACTGCGACTGTCCTGTATGAAGTTACTTGGTGCTGTGTTTGTAAGGCAGTCAATAGTCCGAGGCACACCAATGTAGTGAAAAAAGTAAAAAATCCTTTATTGCATTGGATAAAAAGCCTACACGTTTCGACTCTACTGAGTTTCCTCAGGGCAATCCAAAGTGCAATAAGACCAACTGAGGCTGATTTGACATGGAACTACACTCTCATCTGGGGTAATAATCAAGGCAACTTGCGAACCATGGGCGCAGTGATATCACGCAGCTGAAAAAAATAGTCCCCATAGACAAGCAGTAGTAGTGCCAGTAGTGTGCAAGTTGCCTTGATTAGGCCTATTAAGCCAGATGAGAGTAGTTCCATGTCAAATCAGCCTAGAAAAACGCCAGGTTTCATTTGGTCTTATGGCACTTTCTAACTTGAGAAGAGACACGTTTAAATGGGAAAATTACCGGAAATCTTAGTCACTTTCAAATATGATGCTAGCAGGCGAGATGCTACTGGTCTAATCCGTTTCAATGATCTATGCTAGGCTGAAGCTAAAAGTTGTAGGCCTACCGCCAGACTCACAGAATAGCTGAATGAACGGGAAAAAGGTAAATATCAATTGTTTTGCTCGAGGGGAGGTGGACAATGACCTTATTTCCAAAAATGGCGGAATATCCCTTTAAGTAGCCAATATTTAAAGGGTCACTGTACCCTAAAATAGTTTTTTTGAGCTGTTGATTGATTGAAAATACTTAGCCTAAGTGGTGAACTGTACTATTACCAGGGTTAATATTGACAAAAATCGTGTTTCTCGACAAAAGTAACATTTCGTCTGATTTTGTATTGGAAATATTGCTCTCTCGCGCATACTACCGTTTGAAAACATGCCATGGCATGTTGGTCCAAAATACTATTGGAATGCTGACGTTGTCCTGCACTTCTAGTCCGACACTACGTCACCGGGTCGTAACAAATTAGGACTGAAACGCCCCAACACCTGCTGCCCTGATTAGCCTACCTGTGATAAGCCATGTCTGCAGCACTCATTCCCAGATTGACACGAAATCACCATGGTTGATTAGTTGCAGCAGTGCTGCACTCTCTCTCCAAATTTCAGAACGTCTCGCCCATTTTCAAAGCCGTTTTCAGAAATGTGAAGTGGGTGGAGTTATGGGGTGAAGTGACTCTTTAAATAGCCTGCAACAGCCTACGTTTGGATTGCGGCTGTTTAA
Organism: Sardina pilchardus; assembly: GCF_963854185.1. NCBI lineage: Eukaryota > Metazoa > Chordata > Actinopteri > Clupeiformes > Clupeidae > Sardina > Sardina pilchardus. The sequence continues at coordinate 49,555,710 of NC_084994.1, forward strand.
AAAAAAAAAAAAAAAAAAAAAAAACACATTGCTGCAAATCCCAGCATTTGAAACGTCAGGTGAGGGGAAATCGAAAGTAGGCTAACCTAATTTTGATGCCGCTCAAGTGAATTCCTTCATAGCTGAAGTCTTTTACAACCACTTTTTCTGTTTTCCCATTAATATCCAAAACTTATAGGCAAAAGTTATCACGCAATGTCACTTCTGCATTTAATGGATATTAGGCTGTCAAATTATTTAGACACGCTTGCGATTTACATGCTAGCCACATCATCCCACTCCTCACATGTAATATTTCGCATTCTTTATTTTGAAACCCTTTTCGTGAGTCTACTCACAGATCAGAGCAACTACAGGTGAATGTTCCATCCTCCTCTTCCTTGAACTCCATGCGCACAAAGCCTAAGTTTATTCTATCTCCACTTCCTATAAGAGAGATCCGATTCTGTCACACACACATACTGCGTTTGTGGGCGTTTTTGGGAGATAACCAGGTACAGTAGGCTACGCATGCTGTTTTGAGACACAAACAAACGCATCACCATTGAGAACATATTATAGCCTAAAGAGCTGGTTCAAGGAAGGGCTAGAGTTTTTCCATTGTCTATCCAAAGTAAAGTGCCTGTTTCGAAGTTAACTGTGATGGTCGAATAATCAACCAAAAATCCGATAGCCTATTGTGTGCACCTCCAGTGGCCTGCATGACGCAAATTTGTCTGAAAGAGTCACCTCTCAATAGCGTCCACAAATGTGCCGAAAGTATCAATCAAGCAAGTAGCCTAGTAGCCTACTTGCTATAAGCCTGCATGCAATTCGTGAAGACAACCCTCAGAAAAATGTGGATCATTCAACAAAGTCGCTGACTTACCTTAACATTGAGATATTCTGCCTCCTTGTGTCAAGAATGAGGGACATTAGGCTACAGAAACAACGAGTGTGAGTCACAGATGTTCATATATGACCATAGCCTACTTGAAATCTTTCAGAAGCCTTTGTGGGCCCATCATGTCATGTCAATAATGCACTTGATAGCTAAGGCTATCTGTCCTTATAGAATGTGGCACTGCAGGTTTGATTTGACACTTTTTTGGCCTAAACAGCGGAGTGTTAATTGCTTCTTCAAGGAATGCACTGGACTTTCCAGTAGGCCTATCACACTGCCACCTGCACAAGTTAAGAAAATTAGTGTGCACCAGGCCTTGGTTCTGATTAAGAACCACACATTAAACATTAACTCAATTTATTTTTTTGGAACAGTGGCACAACACTATAATTCACCATTAATTATCTGTTCATCATTTGTTGGGTTAAATTTAGTAACCCAATTTGCTGGGTTAAGATTAACCCAATGCTGTGTTGGATCATCCCATTATACTGAGCAGCTGTAAAATACAATATACACACCAAAAAAGTATTTTGGTGCAAAATACAAAGCTATCTTCAACCCAATAAAATACAAGTATCAAAATACTATTTTGTAAATACATGTATCAGAAATACTGCCTATCCCTTATGATTGCAGTGTAAAGATGTGGGAAAGACGTGGAATTTCACTTGACTGGTATGACCAGTCAGACTGACTTCACAATAAATGTTCTGCTGTTCCAACTCACTATATGATTTATGAAGGCATCAACCTATAGCTGTGACACTGGTATGTGAAGCGTGGCTCCTTAGGAAGGTTCACTACTAGGCCACTTTTCTTCACACAGTTCTAGATGTTGTGGTCAGCCTTCATTATCCTGATGCAATCAAAAATTGACTGAGCACAACAGGTGTGTACAAGCAAGTTTGAAGACTTACTGGTACTTTACTTTTATTAAGACAAAACCACCACTTACCACTAGAGATGGCTAGAATCATTAATTTTGTTTCAAGTTGACATATTATACAATATGAATCAAAAGGAGGGACACCCCTCTTCAACTTCAATGTTTTTTTTAATTATTATTATTATTTATTTATTATTACCTCCGTCAGGGAGGTTATGTTTTCATCGGGATTTGTTTGTGTGTTTGTTAGCAAGATAACAAAAACGTAATGGATGGATTTCGATGAAGTTTTCAGGAAAGGTCTGAAATGACCCAAGGAAGAAACTATTTTGGGAGTGATCTGTATCACCATCTGGATTCAGAAGGCGGTTATGTTTTAATGGCATGGTATGGCCATGTGGTGACGATCTGAATAGTTTAGGTTCAAATGTATGACAAGGGAGAACAATACAGACAGAGGTCTACGTTCTCTGAGTGCTTTTATTTATTGTAGGGAGGCAAAAATGAAACAAATCTAAATGTTTCTTATGCTAGAAGTAGCCACCTTCTGCTTTGATGACAGTTTTACATTTTTATGTTGACCGTTTCATAAGGTAATCACCGTAAATTACTTCAACAAGAAGTTAATACATGAACCATAAACCATATAATAACAACAATAACTATATAATAACAGCATGAACATAAAGTGTCAAGAGAAAAGACAGACGTATGGGAACTTGCTTTGGTATCTTGTTTCTGAAAAATTGAGGTCAACTATGAAAAGAGAAAGTGGAAATTCCCCAGCCTTGGTGCCAATAGACATCATACATGTAGGGGTGCTGTGGAACAGAACATTTTTGTGCAATGACCTTGCTTAAGAGTTTTTTTTTTCTTGTGAAATTATCACACACACTATATAGCCCCCATACACACACAATATATACTTTTCATTAGTACTTGAGTAATATTTTACAAAAGTTCATATCTGAACCATTACCTAGTACCAATTCAGAACATTACAGTATGTCTTTAGATTTTTGGTACATTGTTTTCAGCGTTTTACGGGGTCCTCTGCGTTCATCACGTGCAGCTATGGGACAGAAACAATAATAAAAAAAGAGTTGAGTCACGATGACACATTTTTCCATTTCCATCTAGAGTTAAAGGAACACTTCACCGTTATTCCCTTAACTAAGACGAGTTGATACATACTCTCACGTTTCAATGCATGGACAGTATCGTAACTTCTGTATAAAATCATATTTTTAACAAATTCCAATTGATTTTCAATATTGGGCTCATATAGAGTAATAAAATCAATATAAAAAAAATCTAGATTTTTTTTTTCATAATGCGTGCATGATTAATATGAAAAAACGGTGAAGTGTTCCTTTAAGATGCAGATGCATTTTTTCATTGTAATGAAAAAATGTATATATTTGTGTGTAAGTGCACGTAAATACACTACACTACACAATGAATGCTACAGCGCCCTCCACAATTATTGGCACCCCTGGTTAAGATGTGTCATTTTTTTTCCAAATAATATAGGACCACAATGGAAAAAAAGCATAAAATCCAACCTTTAATACAAGTGCATTTATTTAGAAGGAAAAAAAATCCCACATTAAGAAATAATTATTTTACATCAAATCATGTGTGCCACAATTATTGGCACCCCTGATGTTAATGCTTTGTACAACCCCCTTTTGCTAATAAAACAGCACCTAATCTTGTTTTACAATGTTTCACTAGATTAGAGAAAACAGAAAGAGGGATCTTCGACCATTCCTCTTTGCACAAAATCTCCAAATCAGCCAACGACCTGGGTTCTCTCCTCTGCACTCTCCTCTTCAACTCACCCCACAGGTTTTCAATGGGGTTGAGGTCTGGGAACTGAGATGGCCATGGTAGGAGCTTGATACGGTGTCTGGTGAACCATTTCTGTGTAGACTTGGCCATATGTTTAGGGTCATTATCTTGCTGAAAGACCCAGTGAAGATCCATCTTCAGCTTTCGGGCAGAGGCCACCAGATTTTGATTTAAAATGTCCTGGTATTTCAAAGCATTCATGATGCCATGCACCCTAACAAGGTTCCCAGGCCCTTTGGAAGAGAAACAGGCCCACAGCATCACCGATCCTCCCCCATACTTCACAGTGGGAATGAGGTGCTGTTCTGCATACTCATCTTTTTGTTACGCCAGACCCACTTAGAGTGTTTGTTGCCAAAAAGCTCTAACTTTGTCTCATCTGACCAAAGCACATGGTCCCAGTTGAAGGCCCAGTACCGCTCCAGACGTTTGTGCTTATGATTTTGAGTGAGAAAGGTTTTTTCCCTGCATGCCTCCCAAACAACTTGTTGGCATGTAGATAGCGCCTGATGGTTGTTTTGGAGACTTTGTGACCCCAAGATGCAACCATATGATGCAATTCTGTAACAGTGAGTTTTGGAGATTTTTTTATTTCTCTTACCACCCTCCTCACTGTGCGTGGTGGCAAAATAAACTTGCGTCCTCTTCCAGGCTTGTTTACCACTGTTCCAGTTGTTTTAAACTTCTTAACGATTCCTCTGACCATAAATATGGGCAGGTGTGCGAGTGGCTATTTTCTTATAGCCATTGCCTTACTTGTGAAGGTCGATACACATCTGCCTTACTTGAACAGTGTGTTCCTTTGTCTTTCCCATGTTGAAGAGAAATGGCCTCTGTGTCACGTCATATTGATAGCCCAGGAAAACAGGATGTTAAGAATTACTAATTAAATGTTCCTACATACTCTGATTGACTTTGTAAACTACTGTAGAAATGACAGAAATGACAGAAATACTTTAATTACATTTATTTCCTAGGAATTGTTAGGGGTGCCAATAATTGTGGAACAGGTGATTTTATGAAGAATAATTATTTCTTAATGTGGGATTTTTTTCCTTCTAAATAAATGCACTTGTATTAAAGGTTGGATTTTACGCTTTTTTCCATTGTGGTCCTATATTATTTGGAAAAAAAATGAATTTATTAGAAGCTAAAGAACACATCTTAACCAGGGGTGCCAATAATTGTGGAGGGCGCTGTATCTAAAGTTTATAGTATTGATGGCGGAAGAGATAGTATGGATGAACCTGGAAAAGAAATCATTACAAAGACCTTAAGCAATTTGATACAGAGTATGTTGAGTTATCTTGAACATTAGATTGGTTGCAGTTACATTTGTTGGTTTCTGTGCTACATACTGTATGAGGGATCAAATGATGTTTGAGTCAAAGAAACAATGAGCACTGTCTCTTAGACAGGAAGTTGCTCTGTGGGTTGTCTAAACCACACACAACAAACATTTTTTTCCCTACCTCTGACTGAGACCCAGCTTCCGGATGACCTTCTTTTCCTTTCTTCTTCAATCTCACAAACATAGGACCCCTCGTCTTTCTTAGAGATGTTCGGTACGGTGATTGTTCCAGAGGTTTGGTTCGCCACATGTAATCCATCCTTATAGAATGTGGCACTGAGGTTTGATTTGACACTTTTTCGGCCCGAACAGCTGAGAGTTAATTGCTCTCCTTCTTTCACGGGATGCACTGGACTTTCCAGTATCACATTTCCACCTGCACAAGTTAAGAAAATTAGTGTGCATCAGTATGTGTGAGAAGTGAGCCACACATTAAACATAAAGGGGTCAGAACTCCTGTATTTGTTTACAGCTTGAAAAAACACAAACACAATCAGGGAAGCCATTAAGTCTTTGACCCATAATCTGTTCTGAAGTTCTGACTGCCCCATCACTCACTGTGCACGGTTATGTTGACAGCATTACTGCGTTCCCCAGATTCAGACTGGCACCAGTACACCCCACTGGCTGACAGAGTTAAAGAGCTGATGTTACATGTGGATGGACCCAGCATCTGTGATTTCTTATCAAAGGGGCAGTCTGACAGCTCCTTTGACACAGTGAACCGTCTCACTGACCAGACCCCTGCAGCATCCAGTGCTTTGCAGGCCAGAGTGAGAGGCTCAGATACAAAATGCTGGGATCTGCTGGGAATGACATCAAGCCAGACAGAGGGAGAGGGACCTGGAAGAGTTGAGAAAACAGACAAATCAAGAGTGGGCTACCACTGTACTCAAGCCATTCTGCCTATAGCCCAACGAACGTACTTCATGAGATTATAGTTCAGATAGATAGATACTTTATTGATCCCCAACGGGAAAATTCAAGCAGCTTAAGACACCAATACCAAGTTCCGATGCAGCCATGTTCCAGCACAGGAAATAACAAGATTTCCTATTTCTATGAGCTCTGATGTGGCATACATTGCACCACACAACACAGCAAGTGATATTTATTAAATGTGCAGTTGTTGCTGCTGTCCTCTCAGTAATGTAATAAATGCTATATGAGATAAACATGTCACAAATACCAAAACAGAGAATAAGACATTTGACAGAATTATTAAATGTTGAATAAAAAACAACAATTTCAGTAATGTCCACTATAATGGTTGTTCATAACCATTGTGAATTACTGAGTGCTGCATGCCATAAGGAGGCAGGCAGATCTGTATTTTAAATACCAGTTATTTCATGGATCCGGGATACTCTGCATCTTGATAAAGTTCTCTTGGCCTTCGGAATTAAAATAGCCCCACATCACCACATACCTTTCACGATACTTAGAGATTGGCATGGTTTTATTTCAGTTAGCCTACTAGCCTGTTCAATCTGCTTATTGAAATCAATGCAAATCAAACCAGATAATAGGTTAATTGAAATGGTATGTAAATGAATGACCACAACTGTAAACACATATAACACACACTAGCCTCTCCATCACCTACCTGTTACTGTAAGGAGCTTAGAATGGCTGTACTCAGTGTAAGCATCCAGATCTTCTATCTCTGCTCTGCAGACGTAGAGGCCTGAATGTTCTGGAGCAGAGGAGTTTAGAATGTAGGAGCCTCCAGCTCCTCTGCTGCTGTCTGACAGGAGCTCCACGGAGTATTTAGTCTCATGGAATCGACCACGATAGCTGACTAAAGGTAATCCTTCACTGACTGGAACAGCTCTGTACCAGTGAAACCTCATGCCTGGAGAAGGGTTTCCAACTGAACAGCTGAAAGTCACTGGAGAGCCTTCAGTCACCCAGTGATTTGGACTGACTGAGATGTATGAATATGATAGTTCTATGAAGAGAAACAGTTGTATGAATGTAAACATCCAATAGCCAGTGAGTACCAAGTTATCAAGTACTGTGCAGTAGTAAACCTCACTCTCTGACACCTTAAAGGAGAACTCTGGCCATTTTGAAATATAATATAAGCTTAGCTTAGTTCCAGTTATTGTGGCTAGCTCAGCCAAGTGGCCACAAAGCTACAGTATGCTATGGAGACAGATTTTAGACCCAAAATGTCATTACAAGTGCTGTGCAACATAAACAGAATCCTTACAAGACAGCACTTTATGTGTTTTATTGATTTTTTAGAGCTTGCCACTAGCAGGATAACTCTATTACTCTATGCTAACTGTTTTTTCTTTCTTACTGACAGAACTTTGTGACCTCAAACAAAAGGGGCCTCAAGTACAAAGATGTGTATGGAATACAGGCTTGTGCACATTTTCCGAATTTTAGAATTGGCAATACAATTCATGAATTGGAATTTGAATTGAATTGGCCCCACCCCACAGGAAGTTGAATTTGAATTGGAATTGGAATGACAGGAAGATTAATTCAATTCATGCCAATTTAAAACAATTCCACTGTCATATAACAGGAAGAATGTGTTGAATCTCACATAAATTCAGACCCTGTCCCAATGTTGCACTGCATTGCCTCTAAGGGTCGCCAACTGACGATACACATTGGAAATGTGCGTACGCCACACATATATAGAGATTGAGAACGTGACGTAAAACGCAACGCATTTTGGGAATAGGTGGCCCAAAATTAAGTTGTTTTACTGACGTGCGGGAACAACGAAGTGCAGTTGTCGAAATGCCGTTTACCTGCTGTGTCATAAAATTCAATAGAGTAACATGAAGCTTATCTTTTATAGTTTTCCAGCGTGGAAAAATAATAGTATACGTCATGTTTCAGAGGTGACAAAAAGGCGAGGAATGGCTTGGATAGCAGCACTAAGGAAGCGCGAGATTATAACTGTTTTTCACACAATTTTTTCACGCTTAGTTTTCATTATTATCATGCCAGATCATAGACCCAGACCCACTAGTTTACATGGGCTGGCATCAGGCGAGCCAAACCTACCCATAATTCTTTGTGTTTTGATGACTTTGGTCACATGTCTTAGCGATCTCTATAGTTGCAGAGGAGAAACCAGGGAGGAGCGCACATTCTCACCCTCATTTCCTCTTGATACATCCAACTGTGAAAAGATTTTTGTGCGTAGGCAAGTTTTGTACATAAGGCCCCAGGGCTCTATGTTATTATTATTATTATTATTATTATTATTTTTTGTAGGTTTTTTAGAGGAAAAAAACAGCAACTTTTTAAAAATCACACCTCCTTTACCAGTGCTAGAATTATGAGTGAACACTTTCAGATCATATTAATGTACAGAATATTAAAGTAAAATATCTGGATCATAGTTTCTAAATGATGCAGACTTGCAAAGAAATATTCTCGTCATCACCCTCCAAATTATTAGTGATAATTTCAATCTTGTGGGACATGTTATGCAAATTTACCTGGTATGTGAACTGTTATGTTGACAGCATTACTGCGCTCTCCAGATGTAGACTGGCACCAGTACACACCGCTGTCAAATGTGTCTAAAGAGCTGATGTTGCATGTGGACTCGGCCCAAGTGCCCGATCTTGAGTTAAAAGGACAGTCTGAAAGCTTTCCAGAAGCATACCGCCTCACTTTCCACTCAGCTGCGTTCCCAAGCACCTTGCAGCTCAGGGACAGAGACTGAGATGGAAGGAACTCAGTTCTGTTGGGACTGAGTCTTAGCCAGCTAGACGGCGAAGGACCTGTGATTGGGGTAAAGGTATTAGAAAAAGCACTTCTGGCAAACATCAACACACACTGTAGATAATGAGACGTTTTCTCAAACACTCACTTGTAACCCACATTAGATGAGGCCTGCTATACTCAGTGTGATAACCTCCTCTTTCTCCTTGGCACACATATATTCCAGAATGTTGTGGACCAACTGAGCTCAGCTTGTAGGACCCTGTAGATCCACTATCACTGTTTGTGAGGAGCTGCACAGAGAACTTCTTCACCTGATCGGATCTGTAAGATTTAATAGTGATGCTTTCTCCAGGGGAAACAACTTTGTGCCAATAGAATTTCCAATCTATGGATGACTGTGATGGATAAACCACACAAGTCATTGTCACTGAAGTTCCTTCCATAACCCAGTGGTTTGGATGGACACGTAGAGATGTAGTTGGTTTTTGAACTGTAAACAAAGGATTACTTTAGTAGGACACATTGTCTTGGCAGAAGATGTGACCAAGAAGATCACTGGATAAGAATGACGGGTTAAATAACCTTCAAAATCAATGGGCTGCAATAACAGAGTGATGCAGTATGTCTGTTAAGGACTTTTATAACACCATGCCAGACACAAAATGGGAACAAATAATAATAATCTGGATGTGCTAATAATGTGTAAATTGTGCTCTCAATTTACAACAATAACGAGTGCACTATTTAGTAAAACATGCACACAATTGACTAACTTGTGCTCTCAATTTACAACAATAATGAGAACACAATTTAGTCAAATGACACACTATTTAGTAAAATGTGCACACAATTTAGTATAACGTACACACGATCTAGTAAAATGAGCGCACAATCTAGTAAAATGAGTACACGTTTTCTGGATATATACCAAAATAATATCTTGCAATGACCCCTCCAGGGTTCTGTAGAGTAGGCTATGTCAGAACACCAGGAGGAAAAAAAGAAAAAACCTTGCACATTTTACAAAAGCATCACAGGCAAAAATGTAGGCTATGCCTTGATTCCTTCAAAGATTACTGATCTTGCAAATATTTTTACAATTCACAGGGATGCTCAGTTTAATGACACAATTCAATAATATACATATACAACATATCTACAATACATTTAGAATTTAGGTGTCTACTAGGTGTAAATAAATAATAACAAAACAACTTACCATCTACCGATATATTGACAGCATTGCTGTACTCCCCAGATTCAGACTGACACCAGTAATGTCCACTATCTGCAGCCTTTAAGGATCTTAGATGACATGGCCTCTGATCCCAAGTAACTGCTCCATGTTTGAAAGCACAGTGTGAAACTTTGTTGTAGATTGTGAACCGTCTCAAAGTCCAACCACTGGAATTGCCCTTCACCTCACAGGTCAGTGAGACAGACTCAGATGGAAAGAAATGTGACCTGTTTGGATAGATACCCAGAGAAGCTGGAGGAGAAGGATCTGGAATGCAACAGAGAAACTATTTTAGTTCCAAAATGAATACAAAAGACATTACATTACTGATATATTGTGCCTTGCAAAAATATCCATCTCCATTTCCTTAAGTTACTTAGACGTATGTTTTCCTTTAGAGTCAATGTCTTTATAAAGATCTGCAGTTGATTCCATGCAACTTGATGAAGTTAATTGCATCTGGAAGCTGTTGCTTTGAACTCATTGAATATGAGGCAAACAAGAAAAGCTGGGTATTATTAGGTTATAACAAACCAAAGGATTATACTGGTGAGCTAATAAACATGAAGAAGGCAATATACCTCTGAAGTTCACATACCAGAGGCTACCAGCTATGCCCAGACAAGGAGATCCGGGTGTTAATCGAAGCTAACTTCAAGTTACACTGGAAATGATCTCTGGAGTAGCAAAAATTTGCCTTTAAAGTACCGACGATCACAGACCCCACTCAAAGGCAAATGACAAAAAGTGTGTTGGGCTAAATGAGAGAGTAACTCTCATTAGAATGACTATTCAAAATTCCTGTTATTTCCCCATTTATACAGTCAACATGTAGCCATAATAGTGGTTACTGCCCCCAAACTGGTGGCTGAAACACCCCCATGGGTAAAGGCATTTGATTTGATTTAACAAGGATTAAATCCTTTAGAAAACATAAATAAAAGGCACAAAGTTTTCAAAGTTATCAAGGATAACAAGGTTCCGTTTTTTTGGTAATTCCAGTTACACTGCCAGAACTGTTTTAATTTATTCTCAAATTAATGTGCATTCCCTAGAATGTAAATATGAATAGTTTTAACAATGTGTTTTAGATGGTTATGTACACAATATAGCTAGCAAGCTAATGACGCTACCATCGAATTATAATACTGTAGCTACCAGAAAATTTGTTGTCAACACTGGGAAAATCATTAGGTTGATAGCATACATCGGACAGCTAAAGAAAGGCAGTTCCTTGAAACCATTGTGTTCAGAAACAAGCTGAACCCCAATCTGAATTTCAAACGAATGTTGAAAGTGTAACTGCTTGCAATTTCGCCCATTGACTCCATTGTGTGCTATAGCATACATACAGTAGGACCCTTTTTGGGAAAACCGGGGAACATAGGGATGACCCCATGCCTAATTGTCTATCCCTTTGTGGAGGTGGTAACTTTTATAACAACTGTAAAAAAAAAATTACCGGATCCCCTTATATTAAGGTGACCAGATGTCCAAGACCAAAACCAGGGACATAATCCCAAAAATGTGGGAAAACGGGGATATTTTCAGTTTGACTATCTAGTCTGATTGAAAAAGGCTACATGCAAGTTTTATCTCCAAAAAACGGGGACAAAGGTCGTTTTTCTGTATTTTCCCAGGGACAGGCAACCAAAAACGGGGACTGTCCCCTGAAACCGGGGACGTCTGGTCACCCTACTTTACTGTATATTGACAAAGATGGCAGCTTTTTGTTATAACTTCAGAGGTCTACTGTGACAACTGTAAGACTAGAGACCCTAAAAGGACGTGGAGAAGTTTATGTTTTTTTGGCATGTCTCCTCTGGGGCTCCATAGTCACAGACCACAGTCACAAAGATACTCCGTTGACTTTAGCCATAAAATATATTCACGTTTACTTTAGCCATTCCCCCTGCACACAGCAACACACAACACTGAATTGCAGTGCGCATGGCAAGCAGTGCTGTGTACAGCAGGAAGATGTTTGGATGATTATCATGTCTGACCTCAACAATATAAACACTGACAGTCAGACACAAGCCCACCTAACTGCACAATTATGTGCTACAAATAGGATATCTTACCTTTTACCCACAGATGCCTAAGGTTGCTGTAAAGAGTGTAAGAGTTTGAATTTAGTCTCTGTGCTCGGCACACATAGAACCCTGTGTGTTCAGGACCCACAGTGCTGAAGGTGTAGGATCCTCCCGCCTCTCTGCTGCTGTCTGAGAGGAGCTCAGTAGAGTTTTCTGATAATTTCAGCTCATGTGAAAAGACGTCGGTATCTTCTGAGGGGAGAACTTCTTCAATTGGAACAATGACTCTGTAAAAGTGGAATCTCCAGCCAGATGAGGATCCTGACACCGCACACTTCAGAGTCACAGTATCTTCTTTAGCTGGCCAGGTGGGAGACACATCTAACGTAGGACGAGGATCTACGAGCATTACAGTACACAGTGAGGTTATCAAGTACAAATAAAAATGTTGATACAAAGCATGATGAATATGAATAAGGATTCTTCTTTTGTGGTCATAACTTACTATGCTTCACTGTTATTTTGATGGCGTCACTACACTGTCCAGATTCAGACTGACACCAGAACATTCCACTGTCTAAAACATCAAGTGAGCTGATGTTACACGTGGACTGATCCCAAGTCATTGTGTTGTTAAAAGGACATCCTGAGAGAGATAATCCTGAGGGACGATAATAGTATAAGTATTGCCTCAGACTCCAGCCACTGGCATTGCCCTGCGCCACACAGCTCAGTGAGAGGGACTCAGACTGAAAATACTGAGTTCTGTTGGAATTTACGATCAGAGCAGCTTTAGGGGAAGGATCTGGAGGAGTAAGAGACAGGACAGGATTAAAGTCCACACATATTATCAAAGCATACTATACTAAAAAATACATTATAGAAATTTCAGTTGAGGCTCCATTATCTGGGTCTTTCCAACACCTACCTATAACCCAGAGAAGCTTAGGTGTACTGTATTCTGTGTGATAATCAGATTGTTCTCTCTCTCCTCTGCACACATAGACCCCTGAGTGTTCAGGGCCAACTGAGTTGAGGGTGTAGGAGTCTCCATCTCCACTGCTGTCTGGGAGGAGCTCCACAGAATATGTAGAGCTGCCCTGTTTGTCTGTAAAAGTGGGCAGCTCCTCTCTGTAAGGAACAATTTTGTACCAGAGGATTCTCAACTTTGTGTCAGAGGTTGAAGACTTGTCTAGATTGCAGCGCAAGGACACGGAATCTCCTGCTGTCAGCCAACCCTCTTGAGAGACGTGTATATATGGATCTGGTCTCTCTGTTAAAAGGCATACAATTTCAATGTAAATCACTGAATTGAATTCATTTTTGAAATATATATAGATATATATACAATAGAAGAGTAACTTACTCTGTATTCCCATTTTAACAATATTACTAAACTCTCCTGATTCAGACTGACACCAGTAGTTTCCACTATGAGAGATATTGAGGGATTTGATGTTAAATGCAGCCTTTCCCGGAGTCTCAATCTCCGTTGAAACTTCATTCCTGTATTTTCTCAAGATCCAACCACTTGCATTTTCTGGCCCCTCACAGTTGAATGACACAGACTCATTTTCATAGAACCATGTCCTGTTGGGACTGAGGTTTAGGACCCATGGAGGAGAAGGATCTGTAGTAGAGGATAACGTGTTAAAACAGCTCTTTTAAAACATACTGAAAGGCGTTTGGTCAAAAAATTGGAATGAACACAATAAGATGCCATTAGTGTGAAAGACAAGTTGCGATACCTTTTACCCAAATCAGCATTGGGGCGCTGTACGTGTAGGAGGCAGGCTCTCCTCTCTCTGCTCGGCACACATAGAGACCTGAATGTTGGGGGGCAGCAGCGTTGAGGATGTAGTAGCTGTTAGCTTCTTTCCTCCCGTCTGAGACGAGCTCCAGAGAGAATCTTGTATCACCGTTCCAGCGTGGCATCTCTGAAAGCTCATCTCTGAACAAAACAACCCTGTACCAGAGGAACCTCCAGTCTGCTGAAGACCCATCAACCATACAGCGCAACTTAACAGAGTCTCCTTTTTCAAACTGTTTTCCACCATTCTTCCAGGTGCCAGATTCACTTCTTATATATACCCTAACATCTGCAGAAGATGAAAGCAAAAATATAGAACAAATCATGACTGCTCTCCTTCTCATTCCCCCTATTTTGCTCAAAAGTGGGTATAGTAAAGGTATATCATAAAACAACACTCAAAAAAATGATCATGACCTGATAATGACAGCCCCTATGAGGTCTCACTCCAACAAATCCGGCCCACTGCCTGATATGAGTTTGACACTCCGGATCAGAGGCGTCATTAGGTATGGCCATTCAAGGGCTATCGCCCCGGATGTTTTTTTTTTTATTAGCCTCAGATCTCTGACAACATTTTGAAAAAGAAAGCAAATAACACAGAATCTATTGTTTATATTCCGATCGTAAAACCTTGAGATGAGATGGACCTATTTATCAAACATACAAGCATGACACGGACGTTCTCTCACTCTCCTTCATGCAGCAGATCTAACTTCAACATTACATTACCATCATTTGGAACGTAGGCTTCTTGGAACATGCAGAAAAGAGCGGGAGAGAGAGAGAAAGAGAGAGACAGTTTCAGGGCTAGGCATTTGCCTGGCTCCTCCTCCTGTCTGTGCTACGTCTGTCTCCTAGGTGAGCTGGACGCAGGTGTTTGGAGTCGCAGTAAATTACTTCCCGGTTTGGGCCTTGAAAAGAGTACTGCAGACGCGACTGGGGGTCGGCCGCCACTGCTTTACTTATTCACTTGCATACACTTTTATTTTCCAAGTTCAACTTCACTACTGACTTAACTTAATCTATTCTGTTCAATTCTATTCATTTAATAAATCTAATATATATCGCTACTCCGCGTGTGGCCTTTCCCTACTCTGTTGCGTGCTTTGAGCCAGGCTTGTAACAGTATGTTGTATGGACACTGACTTACTATGAACCCTTATAAAGACAACATCACTGAATTCTCCAGACTCAGACTGGCACCAGTACGCTCCACTGTCATACTGAGACAGAGCACCGATGTGGCATGTGCTGTTCTCCCAGGACGATGCTCCTCTACTGAAAGGACACTGGGAGATCTCAACGTGATCCGTGATCCGATGGAGAGTCCAACCAGTTCCATTTCCCCCACAGCTAAGAGACAGAGATTCTGACACAAAATAATCTGTCCTGTTGGAATTGATGCTCAGATGGCTTGGAGAATCAGGATCTGGATCGAATTGGGTAGAAGAGAAATAAAATCAGAGTCTACATTAGCATGGTGTGTGTGTGTGTGTATGTGTGTGTGTGTGTGTACAGTGCTGTGAAAAAGTATTTACCCCCTTCCTAATTTCTTCTATTTTTGCATATTTGTCAGACTAAAATGTTTCAAATAGTCAAACTAATTTTAATATTAGACAAAGATAACTTGAATAAACACAAAATGCCGTTTTTTAATGATTTCATTTATTGAAGGAAAGAAAATCAAATCCTACCAGACCCTACAGTATGTGAAAAAGTAATTGCCCCCGTAGTTACTAACTTAACTAACTAATCAAATTTAATTGACAGTCAACATCACTAGACACTCAGGTATGATTACTGCCAACCCTGTTGAATATTTTTGGTAGACATGGGTGTAATTATATCTGGCATAAAGTGAACACAGCATTCTGCAATAAGAAGAACATCAAACCAAAAGTCAGATATGGTGGTGGTAGTGTGATCTGGGGCTGCTCTGGGGCTGCTAACCAATGTAAAGTCCTGACCAATTGAGATGCTATGGTGGCATGACCTTTAATAGGCAATTCATGCTTGAAAACCTTCCAAAATAGCAGAATTAAAATAATTCTGCAAAGAAGATTGGGCCAAAATTCTTCTGCAGCGATGTAAACGATTTGTTCGAAACATTTGATTGCTGTTGTTGCCACCAAAGGTGGCTCAACCAGTTGTACGGTTAAGGGGGGCAATTACTTTTTCATATGGGTGATAAAGGTTTTGAATAACTCATTACCATCAACAAATTAAACTAGAAATGCATTTCCAAGGAATTACCAGTGCATGAAAATGCCAAAAATATAATTTGTAGTTAACACAAATAATATATATAAAAAAGAGTGGTTCCTAGGTTGACATAACGGTGGTTGCTAATGTAGGTTGTTGCTATAAGTAATTGAGATTGTTAGGTGTTGCTAAGACATATATGGTGGTTGCTAGGTTGACGTGGTTTAATAAATGTTGATAGGCAGATAGTTTAATAGACATAGTTTAAGGGCTGTGTAGAGATAGACAGTTTAATGGATGTTGATAAGACAGATAGTTTAATATGAATGTTGATAGACAAATAGTTTAATGGATGTATAGGTAGATTAATGGATGTTGATAGGAGGACAGTTTAATGAAGGAATAAATAGTTGGAAGTAAATGGATGGAGAGAAAGCGGAAATGGAAAGTTTAATTGAATGGAAAGTGGTCTTTGTTAACATTACTAGGGTGATTGCGATGATTTCTATATTGTTGCAAGGGAAATTGAGATAGCTGTTAGGTTTATCAGGGTATTCATAGTGGTTACTCTGCTATGTAGGTTGCTAAATTAGGTGGAGGTTCCTAGGTAGTAATTGAATCAGACATGAGTGTTGATAAACAGTAAGGACAATTTATATAACACACCAGCATGGAGCTCTTGAACCGTCCAAAGGCAAACTAGGCTTAGTTTATTTTATCATCATATTTTAACATCGATATTATGTTGTGATATGAAGTCATGCATTTATGGTTAAACCACGAATGGTTGTTTTTTTGCTACAATAAACTCTGCCATTTAGGATGAGAGCACAAGGGATCACAGCAAGAGATAATTTGTGTAGACAATATGTGTGGATAAATTAACTTTTTTAGAAATGGTGAAATCTTCAGAGGTCATTCTTTTACTGTCTATCATGCAGGCTCACATTGCCTACAAACGTCATAATTGTATTGCATTATCGTGACTGTAGAAGAGCTAGGGTGTGCATTGCACACAAAAATCACAGTTAGGCGACGCCGACGTTATTGGCTGAATCAATGATTAGGTCTATATTTTTCAAATTGATAAAATATTCAACGGTCATTTCGGCAGGCTGTGTAGCCGAATTACATTGATATCATATTGTGATATCCTCTTCTGTTACCTGTTGAGTTCCTGAAATAGTTGTGTCCCTTTAAGGGGAACTTGGGGGTGGAGTTTTAGGTAGGGCCTACGTGTATTATTTGCGTGTGTTTGTTTGCACAGGTCGGAGTCGGAGAGTGGAGTTGGACAGAGTTATTAGATCTGTTAAAGAATGCTCTGTTAAAAGCGTGAGTTGTGGCTAAAACAGCAACTCGGTTGTGATATTTAGCTACTTGGTTGATAAATAAAGCATGGGAAGTTTCCCTCAAGTGTGACAAAGTGTCTGGAGTATTACAATATTGAATATTCATCCTGGCTGTAGCCTAACTTTAGATGAAGCAGGCTATGAGTTTCACAACAGGCTAACGGTGGTAAACATTTAAATGTTATGCCTAATCGCCTGCCAAAAGACGGGGATCAACACCGGGAGTTGACATTGATTCAGTGAAGTTAGGTTTATTTACAGCTGAACTATCTAGGACTCTCGTGGTCTGCGTTATTTTAATTCAAGTGCCTGGCTTGATAACGTTACATAGCCTGCTAGTTAGCGAGACAGTCTAGTGCTTCAGATTATATCCAGTGGTTTATCTAGCCCAAGTATGTTCAGGTGGCATACACACAACAATCCGTTTTAATGTTTTTATGTTGACAACAAGTCAGTTGTACAGAAACACGGTAGTAGTTCATTTCAGTGTGCTCGCGATTTAGTTGATGTGTCTTCAATAGGTTATCATGGGTCAACAAGCTAACAAGCTAACTCTACCGTTAGAGAGCTTGCGTTAACCTACAATGATCTGTATGTCCTGAACACATTTGTGTCGCATATAAACAACAAACCGTGTCAAAATAAACCATTAAAAGTGGTCAAGAAACCTTAATTCACATTTAATATTTCCAGTTACGACCCCAAGGGCTGCCGCCATTGTTTTCTGATTTTTTTGTTACTCCCGCCTCTGTGTACAACGCAGGCTTCTGATTTGCTCTGAGTGGTTCACATTTGCATAAAGATTCTATGATGTCATGATCACAATGTTAAGTCTATGGGGACATTTTAATAGTTTTTAATTTATATTTTAAAAAGTATAAAAGTTACAAAGTGGAAAAGTCATAGCAACCTAATCCATTAGAAGACCTACGTTACAGAGTTTGAATGAAGTTTCTAAGTTAAACGGTTGAAGAGAAATTGCGTACGGAAAAATCGATCAGCGGAATAATAATAAGAGGAATAAGAACTAGAAATGCAATTCCAAGGAATTACCAGTGCATGAAAATACAAAAAAATTTAGATATGGCTACTAAGGTGTAGCTAGGGTAAACGTGGTGGTTGCATAGTTTAAAGAGAGTTGATAGTGTTAAGGTAGACATTTTAAAGCTTAAACATTCCTGTTCTAACTTAACTAATAATTTCTAACAGGTATTCTAAAATGTTAACTATGCTAACAATGCTAACCGGGTTGATAAGTTAACTTAGCTGATGATTTCTAGCAGTAATGCTAAAAATGCTAACTATGCTAACATTGCTAACTATGTTAAAGCAACACCATGTAAGTTCTGCTCTCGGGGTCCCCCTACAGTTGGGAAACGGTAATTTCTTCTAATTTCTTCTACTTATGTCGTAAAATCTGTCACGGTTACACCAGAAGCAAGTTAGACATAGCGTATAATATAGGCTAGACATATTGAGGCTGCACATTAAATATTAAATGATGTGGTACTACGATACCAGTTATGTGATACATTTGTAAAACGAGGCTTTCAGCTCATGTCTGTGCACGTTCTCGGTATTGGGATAATGTTGGTAATTGTTGGTCTTATTAGAATTAGGCTACTTATTAGAAAAAAAAACGATTAGCCTACGATATTTATGAGCAATAGCGTAGCCTAATCTAGGGTGGTCATTTTTAGTGTCTTTATAACATAAAAAAAATCGATGGTCACCAGATATTGTAGGCCTATGGTATTCACGTCCATTGGCATATATTTGCACGCCCAAAATGTTTTGAGAGGCAGAGCTCTTATGATGACAGAATCTTACACGTGATAACTTTGTTTTTCAAGATAATTGTTTGGTCAGTAGCCTATGTGGTAGATTTACACGTTGAGCTATAACTAGCATAACCAGCTCCCGTGCAGTTTGGTTGGCAGCATGATGACACTAGATGACAGAGCTAGGATACATGTGCTTTTGTTGACAAGCCGAATTCTGCAGGAGGAGTTCTCACCTCTTGGGCAAACTCGGACTGCATGCGTTGCGTGTGAAATGTATATTCCAGGTAGCCTAGCCTATAGCATAGCCTACATTTCAGCATATCGTCATATGAATATAATTTCGTGGGTTTTATTTTTTTCAAACGCCAAAAGATCACGTAGGCCTAGCTCATGTTCATAAGGCAACTGTCTATTCAACGCTCGCACGGAATTTGAGGAAGTGGTGGGGGAAGTGTAGCCTATGCCGTAAAGCAGTCGAATTTTGTAGTTCTTTGGTTCGTACCGGTTCGTACCCGAACCCCAAAAACTCCATGGTGTTGCTTTAACAATGCTAACCACGTTGATTAGCTAACTTAGCTAATCATTTTAACAGTTGTGTTAAAAATGCTAACTATGCTAACTATGCTTACAATGCTAACCAGGTTGATTAGCTAACTTAGCTAATCATTTTTAGCAGTTATGCTAAAAATGCTAACTATGCTAAAAATGCTAACCATGCTAACAATGCTAACTTGCTAGTGAGGACTTTTATTTTGAAACAGTAGTTGCTAGGGTATCCATGGTGCCCACTATCAGGAATAAAGAAGTTACTGTAGTATAATCATGTTGGTTGCTATGGAAACTGTCAAAAACGCTTAATTTTAATGGTTGCTATGTTGGTTGCTAGGTACATGGAGGTTTCATTTAGTTGACTGGAGGCATAGTTGATGATAACTGACAGTTGGAATGGTTGAACAGTTCAATAGTTGAGTAGTTTCAGTGGTTAAATGATTTAATAGTGTATTATTGCAGTGAGGACTTTTATTTTGAAACAGTTGTGGACAGAGGAAACAGTTAACAGGATATGTAGTCTTCACAGAGAGATTGTATACTCAAAGCTTGAGAGAGAGAGAGCTGCTGCAGGTGGGGCTGGCCACCTGGCATAAGATTCTAATTACTTAACGACCCGATTGTGATGTCATAGAGGCCAATGTTAAGTCTATGGGGAAATTTTTAATAGTTTTTAATTTATAGTTCAAAAAGTATAAAAGTTACAAAGTTGAAAAGTCATAGCAACCCGATCCATTAGAATACCTACGTTACAAAGTTTGAATGAAGTTTCCAAGTTAAACGGTTGAAGAGAAATTGCGGTTAGAAAAAGCTGTCAGCGGAATAATAATAAAGATAACTAGAAATGCAATTCCAAGGAATTACCAGTGCATGAAAATGCAAAAAAATGTAGATATGGCTACTAAGGTGTAGCTAGGGTAAACATGGTGGTTGCATAGTTTAAAGAGAGTTGATAGTGTTAAGGTAGACATTTTAAAGCTTAAACATTCCTGTTCTAACTTAACTAATAATTTCTAACAGGTATTCTAAAATGTTAACTATGCTAACAATGCTAACCAGGTTGATAAGTTAACTTAGCTGATGATTTCTAGCAGTAATGCTAAAAATGCGAACTATGCTAACATTGCTAACTATGTTAACAATGCTAACCACGTTGATTAGCTAACTTAGCTAATCATTTTAGCAGTTGTGCTAAAAATGCTAACTATGCTAACAATGCTAACCAGGTTGATTAGCTAACTTAGCTAATCATTTTTAGCAGTTGTGCTAAAAATGCTAAATATGCTAACTATGTTAACCATGCTAACAATGCTAACTTGCTAGTGAGGACTTTTATTTTGAAACAGTAGTTGCTAGGGTATCCATGGTGCCCACTATCAGGAATAAAGAAGTTACTGTAGTATAATCATGTTGGTTGCTATGGAAACTGTCAAAAACACTTAATTTTAATGGTTGCTATGTTGGTTGCTAGGTACATGGAGGTTTCATTTAGTTGACTGGAGGCATAGTTGATGATAACTGACAGTTGGAATGGTTGAACAGTTAAATAGTTGAGTAGTTTCAGTGGTTAAGTGATTTAATAGTGTATTATTGCAGTGAGGACTTTTATTTTGAAACAGTTGTGGACAGAGGAAACAGTTAACAGGATATGTAGTCTTCACAGAGAGATTGTATGCTTAAAGCCTGAGAGAGAGAGGGCTGCTGCAGGTGGGGCTGGCCACCTGGCATAAGATTGTAATTGCTCAACGACCCGATTGTGATGTCATAGAGGCCAATGTTAAGTCTATGGGGAAATTTTAATAGTTTTTATTTAATAGTTCAAAAAGTATAAAAGTTACAAAGTTGAAAAGTCATAGCAACCCGATCCATTAGAATACCTACGTTACAAAGTTTGAATGAAGTTGCTAAGTTAAACGGTTGAAGAGAAATTGCGGTTAGAAAAAGCTGTCAGCGGAATAATAATAACTAGAAATGCAATTCCAAGGAATTACCAGTGCATGAAAATGCAAAAAAAATGTAGATAGATAATATAGATATGGTTGCTAAGGTGTAGCTACGGTAAACATGGTGGTTGCATAGTTTAAAGAGAGTTGATAGTGTTAAGGTAGACATTTTAAAGCTTAAACATGCCTGTTCTAACTTAACTAATGATTTCTAACAGGTATTCTAAAATGTTAACTATGCTAACAATGATAACCAGGTTGATTGGTTTACTTGGCTAATCATTTTTAGCAGTTATGCTAAAAATGCTAACTATGCTAATGATGTTAACTATGCTAACAATGCTAACCACATTGATTAGCTAACTTAGCTAATCATTTTTAGCAGTTATGCTAAAAATGCTAACTATGCTAACAATGCTAATTATGCTAACAATGCTAACCAGGTTCATTAGCTAACTTAGCTAATCATTTTTAGCAGTTATGCTAAAAATGCTAACTATGCTAACCATGTTAACTAGCTAACTTGCTACTGAGGACTTTTATTTTGAAACATTTGTTGATAGGGTATCCATGGCTGCCACTATCAGGATTAAAGAAGTTACTGTAGTAAAATCATGTTAGTTGCTATGGAAACGGTCATAAACGCTTAATTTCGATGGTTGCTATGTTGGTTGCTAGGTACATGGAGGTCTCATGTAAGTTGACTGGAGGCATAGTTGATGATAACTGACAGTTGGAATGGTTGAACAGTTAAATAGTTGAGTAGTTTCAATGGTTAAATGATTTAATAGTGTATTATTGCAGCGAGGACTTTTATTTTGAAACAGTTGTGGACAGAGGAAACAGTTAACAGGATATGTAGTCTTCACAGAGAGATTGTATGCTTAAAGCCTGAGAGAGAGAGGGCTGCTGCAGGTGGGGCTGGCCATCTGGCATAAGATTCTATTTGCTCAACGACCCGATTGTGATGTCATAGAGGCCAATGTTAAGTCTATGGGGTAATTTTTAATAGTTTTTAATTTATAGTTTAAAAAGTATAAAAGTTACAAAGTTGAAAAATCATAGCAACCCGATCCATTAGAATACCTACGTTACAGAGTTTGAATGAAGTTTCTAAGTTAAACGGTTGAAGAGAAATTGCGGTTAGAAAAATCGATCAGCGGAATAATAATAAGAAGCCTAGGAAGAACAGTACAGTGCATTTGCATGCACTGTAATAATAACTAGAAATGCAATTCCAAGGAATTACCAGTGCATGAAAATGCAAAAAAATTTAGATATGGCTACTAAGGTGTAGCTAGGGTAAACATGGTGGTTGCATAGTTTAAAGCAGGGGTCTCAAACTCAAATGAGCTGGGGGCCACTGTAACCAACATCAACTGGTTGGGGGGCCGCATAGGTTGCCACTTCCCCCCCCCCCCCAAGTCTGTGGTTTACGAAGGTGTAAATACTGTATAGCCTATACCTATCTAATCAGCATATGATGTCTGGATGACAACTACCTCGAATTATGCACCTCTCAGTAAATACTGAATGTTGAACATATTTGAGCTGTTTTACTTTACTTTTTTTTTTAATTTCCCCTACATAAGAAATCAACAGCAAAACAGTCAAATGCAAACCAACAACAGTAAACTATGGCTACGCCTACTAGGCTACTAAACACAAAGCTTTTGTAAACAATGAAGTAGCCTTTCAAATGACTTTGTAGTTTTTCAGCTGTCTGTACGGGGTCCAGGACACTATCATCTCAATTACCACTAGCACCTCCATTTATGTTGGGCAGAGGGTCGAAGCATGGTAGCCGGTTAGAAAACACTGTCGTTCACTCAAAAGACGCACCTTCACAGACGCACCCAGATCACTGTCAATTACGATCGATCATAATCTCCAAAAGGCAGACATACTTCAGAATCAGATATGTGAATAAGAGACCCAAGACCTCACCAAACGTGATTTTTTGTTTCAACATTTGATGTATTTCTGCTTCAGTTTGTGCAAAACTATGGCCTGCATGCATCGCTTCCGCGTCATTACAAACCGCATGTCTCCTGCGTGTAGTTTGTAATGAGGGGGCTAGTTCGTGAAAACGTTGCTTGAATCGAAACACTTGATGTCTATCAGGTGGAGTCTAGGCTACAAATGAGATTTGTCACCGTACCTCCCGTCTGTTTTAACCCGCGTCGTTTATTGCATAAAAAATACCCTCAAGGGGCGACTTAGGCTACATTATTATTTTGACAGAAAGTTGCGGGCTGGAACATGTTGCAAGTAAACAATTGCTAATTCGTGATGCTGTCACGAACCTGAGCTATGGTAGCGCAGCCATAGAGCCCAGCCCACGATTGTTACAAAATATAAAATGCCCAGATGCATCTGCGCGGGCCGCACTAACATTAAGCTTCGACTTCAGCCCGGGGGCCGCAAAATATCGTCTCGCGGGCCGCAATTGGCCTGCGGGCCGCGAGTTTGAGACCCCTGGTTTAAAGAGAGTTGATGGTGTTAAGGTAGACATTTTAAAGCTTAAACATTCCTGTTCTAACTTAACTAATGATTTCTAACAGGTATTCTAAAATGTTGACTATGCTAACAATGCTAACCAGGTTAATAAGTTAACTTAGCTGATGATTTCTAGCAGTAATGTTAAAAATGCTAACTATGCTAACATTGCTAACTATCTTAACAATGCTAACCATGTTGATTAGCTAACTTAGCTAATCATTTTAGCAGTTGTGTTAAAAATGCTAACTATGTTAATAATGCTAACAATGCTAACTATGCTAACAATGCTAACCAGGTTGATTAGCTAACTTAGCTAATCATTTTTAGCAGTTACGCTAAAAATGCTAACTATGCTAACAATGCTACCAATGCTAACCATGCTAACAATGCTAACTTGCTAGTGAGGACTTTTATTTTGAAACAGTAGTTGCTAGGGTATCCATGGTGCCCACTATCAGGAATAAAGAAGTTACTGTAGTGTAATCATGTTGGTTGCTATGGAAACTGTCAAAAACGCTTAGTTTTAATGGTTGCTATGTTGGTTGCTAGGTACATGGAGGTTTCATTTAGTTGACTGGAGGCATAGTTGATGATAACTGACAGTTGGAATGGTTGAACAGTTAAATAGTTGAGTAGTTTCAGTGGTTAAATGATTTAATAGTGTATTATTGCAGTGAGGACTTTTATTTTGAAACAGTTGTGGAAAGAGGAAACAGTTAACAGGATATGTAGTCTTCACAGAGAGATTGTATGCTTAAAGTCTGAGAGAGAGAGGGCTGCTGCAGGTGGTGCTGGCCACCTGGCATAAGATTCTAATTGCTCAACGACCCGATTGTGATGTCATAGAGGCCAATGTTAAGTCTATGGGGAAATTTTGAATAGTTTTTATTTAATAGTTCAAAAAGTATAAAAGTTACAAAGTTGAAAAGTCATAGCAACCCGATCCATTAGAATACCTACGTTACAGAGTTTGAATGAAGTTTCTAAGTTAAACGGTTGAAGAGAAATTGCGGTTAGAAAAATCGATCAGCGGAATAATAATAAGAAGCCTAGGAAGAACAGTACAGTGCATTTGCATGCACTGTAATAAGAAGACTAGGAAGAACAGTACAGTGCATTTTCATGCACTGTAAATAGGATAACAGTAGCAGCTACAGTGCATTTTCATGCACTGTAATTATCATTTAAAAGCTGCTCTTGTTTACTCACGTTGTTCTCTATTAAAATTAGAAATGATATTAATGAAACATGTCAGTGTGACAAATATACAAAAATAGAACAAATTAGGAAGGGGCCAAATACTTTTTCACAGCATTGTATGTATGTATGTAAAATAATTATGTATGATATCCACAGTATATGTACTGTATGTACTGTATGTATGCATGTATGTACGGTATGAGGTCAACACTTGAGATAACTCTGAAGTCACCCACCACTGAACCAAAGAAAGACGTGGTTGCTGTAGCCTGTATAATAGACCGGCTCTTCTTTCTTTGCTCTGCATACATAGACTCCTCTTTGCTCAGAGCCAGTTAAGTTGAGAGTGTAGGAGCCTCCGGCTCCTCTGCTGCTGTCTGACAGGAGCTCCAGGGAATATGCAGATCTTCCAGCCCAGTGTGAGTCAGCAGGTAAGTCCTCTCTGAAAGGAACAACTCTGTACCAGAGGAACTGCCACTGTGGGGAGGGGTCACCAATGTCACATTTAAGGGTCACAGAAGATCCTTTGAGGAGAGACTGATTCCCTGTGTCCTTGACAAGTTTGGGCCCAATTCCATGTCCTGGTGAATTGAAAACATCAAAAAGAACAAAATCATGAAACAAGATTAAACCAACAATCAGAAAGGTGAATTGAAATGTACAACCCTAATTCCAGAAATGCGCAAAAAAACAGCAATATTGTTGTCACAGAAAAATTCTATGAATCTGATGCCAGCAACATGTTACAAGACGTTTGGGACAGTAGACAGGTATGAGCTAAAACAGGCCATCTTAGCACCTGGACTCTTATACCATGGAGCCATGTTCTTATGATAAGTGCAAATAACTATTGTCTTCCTGAATGTCACAACCACCGGGCTCAAGGTAGCCGTGACATTAAGGATGGGACCACACTGTAGCTAAAGGTTTTAAATATTATATTTATTGAAACATTAAAAGAGTAAAGTCAGTATATGATAAAGAAAAGTGTAATGCAAAGTGTCTAGGGGTGATCAAACAAAGAGTGTAAAAACGCGACGTCTAGGTGCAAGCTGGCAACGGGTTGCGGCTCTCCCCAGAGGAGCAGCCATCGAGCGCAGAGAGCAGGCCCAAGCGAAGAGCAGAGAGCAGAGCCAAGATCAGAGAGCCAGAGAGAACACGTCCATTCATTCTGGTCGTTATATAGCACCACCCATTACTCCAAACACCAATGGGGTCCTTGCTCTGCAAATCAGGGAAACAGATTCAAGGGGCAGAGCCCACACAGGCATTAGACCAGAGGGCGCAACCCCAGGACTGACCAGCAGGGTCTTAACACTGAAGTATTCAAGGCCTTCTCTGAGAAATGTGCCTTTCTAGATGTGCAAGTTCCATGACCTTCCACATCTCCAGTAGCTTCTTGATCCGTATTATCAGGTGACTCCAGGGCGTTTGGAGATTTATATGGATTGGACTGAATCAGATTGGTTTAGGTGTTTACATGAGGGATTTTTGTTCAGATTGAGCCATTACTCCATTGGAATCAGATTAAAAGTGTCCAAACGGAGGCTAGAAGTGACAGTCCATTTCTGATGTCAGATTATTACTTGCACTAGACTTTCAAGTTGCAGCACTTTATTTGAAGTAGCATTAATCAATATAGGGTAGCATTAATCAATATTGTCCCCACTAGGAATAAAGAATAAAGCAGAGGCAATGGTATCAAGAACTGAAGCGAGGAAACCCTTAGGAGGGAGGAATGGTTGCCAAGCAATGTCAAGATGCAGCTTCTCTAACTCCTGTATCAAGTTGTGGTATATCAGACAGTAATATAGAATGTAATGCGTTCAAGGTCTTATTTTATGTTCGATTTTGAGCGGCATCTAATGCTATATTTTGGAGCCCTTTCAATCAGGTTTTAAAGCATGTCACAGCACTGACACAGCCTTGTTGAAAGTGACAAAGATCTGCTCCTCACTCTAGACTGGTGATAATGCTATTTTTATTTGACTAGGCCTTAGTGCTGCATTCAACACCATCGACCACACCACTCTTTTTATTTGTCATGGGTTGGTATGAGAGGTACAGCTCTTCAATTGTTCTCCTCATATCTTAGCAATAAATCATTCTCAGTGTCTATTGATCAGTAGTCCTCATCCTCTGCTTCTATGTCCTGTGGGGTCCCCCAGGGGTTCATATTTGGTCCAGTCCTCTTCTGCTTATACATGCGTCCTCTAGGCAACATAATAAAACAAACTCCTTTCACATCTCCTTTCACCTGTATGCAGATGACTATCAATTATTCCCTAGCAGAAGTAGTATGTGTTTCCTGTGTACGTGTGAGTGACGTCGACGCAGTGGTAACAGTAGCAACAGAGAGTAGAAGTCATCAGGCAAGCATTATTTAAATAAACACCTAGTGTACCTACAAACTTTCCAATGTCTCATTTTATGACCCTACAGACCCTATTTGAGCTGTAGAAGTTTGGTACCATTCCGGGCATTATTAGTGAGAGAATTGACAAGATACACCATTGATTCCATTAGTGCCTTTGGCTGATAGTCCTGACTCGACCAATGTTTGACCAGGGGAAAAAAGCTTCTGGGGTGTTTTGCTCAAAGTCATGATGGAAAGGATCCTAGGGTGAAATTACTCTGAACCATCCCTTTAAGGATTGGAACTGGAGTGATACTCTATCTAAACTTAAAGCAACACTAAAGAAGATTTGCTCTCAGGTCCCCCTATAGTTGAGAAGCTCAATGATAAACAAACTAAATATATGCCTTTGGCAACAAAGTATGGCTCCGATACCATAAAGTGGGGCAGTGTTCCTACCTGAACACTAAACGTCCTATGGCTGTTTTACAAGTGATAAAACGGCTCAAAGTGCGGCAGAGGTGACTTTTAAGGGTTGATGTCCCATCAAAATGATTTTGGACACATTATTTTAAAATAATGTGTAAAAACCCTAGGGTGCCTTTAATGTGTCCGATCCATCATGATTAAAGCTAATGAAATTGAATTTTAGAAATGTATTGTAAGGAAATGTCATATTTCAAAGCTTCTGACCCAGTCATACAAGAGAGATGTAGATACTGTACATTAGGTCACTAACTTACCATGAACCTTTATGTAGGCACCATAACTGAATTCTCCAGACTCAGACTGGCACCAGTACGCTCCACTGTCATACTGAGACAGAGCACCGATGTGGCATGTGCTGTTCTCCCAGGATGATGCTCCTCTGCTGAAAGGACACTGGGAGATCTCCATGTGATCCGTGATCCGATGGAGAATCCAACCAGTTCCATTTCCCCCACAGCTAAGAGACAGAGACTCAGACTCAATGAAACTGGTGCTGTTGGGATTGATGCTCAGACGGCCTGAAGATTCAGGATCTGAATGGAAAGAAAACAAACAAACAAAACAAAAACAGATCTCTTCATTCACATAACTCCTACAAATTAAACACATTAAAGACAATCTCTTCCGTTTTTGAATATTGCAATAAGTTAAATGTGAATTAGATGAAGTTCAAGAAGCTAGAGTGAATATGCTGATTTAAACTAAGCATAAAATGGATAATGTCCAGTTCACAGAGTTGAGAGGTACAGTAAGCAGAGCTGCCAACTTTTCAAAAAACCTTGGAGTGAGATTCTGTCGGGGGTGACCAAAAGTTTTTACCGCACTCGTCGCGATACCAAAATTATTGTTTCGATCCCGATACTAAGTCAAGAATTGTGATTTCGATACTTTTTCGATGCTTTTTTATAACAATATAAATACAAAATACAATTTTAGTGTATTTGGTGATTTAATCATCAGTAACCTAATAATGAATATTGTGTGATCATTCACACCAGTGGCCATCTAAGATTCTGCTCAACCCTCCACACACAGAGAAAAAGATGGTCATATGTTTCTATATTTTGGAATTCATAACTGTACATATTTTGTTGATTATGTTATATTTTACAATCTGCATAACTATTAGTAGCTAAAAAAAATTAGTCATTTGTGTACTGATTTCAAGACTATTACACTTACTCATAGGCCTATTTTTAAATGGTGTGTAGGCCTAGGACTAATTGAGTGTGCATTAGTGGTGTGTGTAATTGAGTGCCTGTCGCTTTAAGAAATACGTGAGGTAGCTTTCTATCTCACGGTTTTACGCGAGTGAAATGAAAGATGCATGACAAGGATATGTGGATGCAATTAATTTTGCTTTGTGTCATTAGATAAAATACATGTACAAAACACTAACAAGTCAAAGAAAATCTTTCAGGGATCATATAAGAGATGAGTGTCTTGCAATGTTCCTTTATGATTTTAGTGAGCACTATGAATTAGCTCTCTCCAGAAGTTATTTATCCACACGTTCCAGCAAACAAAACAGTGCAACAAAAGCGCAATAGTCTAAAGTTAACATATAGGCTAGGGAATGAAGTTCATCCACAAAAACGGATTTCTTTCAAGATTTTAAATTTAAGAGAGTGAGTTCTTAATTAACAATAGGCCTATGATATGTGACATTGTCAACATACTCTCTGACCAGATGGCGATTTTCTCCCGCGGGTGTCTCCTTCTTCTGTCGCAAACTTGGATGTCTACTACTGTACAGTGGCACTTCTTAGCAAGTTTTAAAAGGAACGAACGAGTCTCAGCCCAAAATCAGATTTTGTTCTGCGTGAGAAAATGCATGTATGGCGTGAGTGCGTGTGTAAACAGGCAAAATCGTGTGTCACACGCCGAAAGCGTGAGAGTTGGCAGCTCTGAGTAAGTGAATTCCAGAGTTTTGGTGTAATGAAGGCCCTAGCACACATGGTGCCAAGATTGATGGCTGGTGTTCTATACCCATTCTTTTATAAGTATAATAACCTTCTTTATAATGAATGTGGTAATATTATAAGTATACGCCACTTTCAGATTTGAGATAAGTCTAAAGTCATTCTGAAGTCACCCACCATTGAACCAAAGATACGCGTGGTTGCTGTAGCCTGTATAATAGAGCGGTTCCTCTTTCTTTGCTCTGCATACATAGACTCCTCTTTGCTCAGAGCCAGTTAAGGTGAGACTGTAGGAGCCTCCAGCGCCTATACTGTCTGGCAGGAGTTCCAGGGAATATGCAGATCTGCCAGAAGGGTGTGTGAGAGTAGGTAAGCCGTGTCTGAGGGAGACCACTCTATACCAGAGAAACAGCCAATCTGGAGAAGAGTCACCAATGTCACATGTAAACGTCACTGATGTTCCTTTGGACAGACACTGCTTCTCCTTGTCATAAGTGAGTTTGGGCACATTTCCACTCTCTGGTGAATAGAAAAAAAAATAATGATACATTTATATCTGGGTTCATATTCAAGACAATCTCAAAGCAATGATCCTCAAATAAGTTACTGTTGTAGTTGGGCAGCCGTGGCCTACTGGTTAGGGCTTCAAGCTTGTAACTAGAGGGTTGTTGGTTTGATCCCTGACCAGTCCACGG
This sequence comes from Sardina pilchardus, assembly GCF_963854185.1. Lineage (NCBI taxonomy): Eukaryota > Metazoa > Chordata > Actinopteri > Clupeiformes > Clupeidae > Sardina > Sardina pilchardus. The sequence goes on from NC_084994.1 coordinate 49,586,466, forward strand.
CAGAAGTGCCCTTATGCAAGGCACCTGACCCCTCATTGCTCCCCGAGCGCCGCTGTTGGGCAGGCAGCTCACTGCTCTGGGTTAGTGTGTGCTTCACCTCACTGTGTATTCACTGCGTACTGTGTGTGTGTGTTCACAAATTGGGATAAATGCAGAGACTAAATTTCCCTCACGGTATCAAAAAAGTATATATACTTATACTTAGTTATTAAAAGAGAAATCCGGACAGAATTATTTTAAGAGGAGTTCTGAGGACAACATAACATTATTTTGTCCATTTAAGTCATATAGCTAACACTAGAAAATGTTGGATGGAAGCTGAGGGTGTGATGCATCAGCCCCTATGGTATGGCACAGAATATGGCCAGATAATCTGACTGACTCGCACGACTTTACAAGAATGATCGTATTTACAACATTTTTGAAACATCTATGATACAGGTATGAAACTGTCTACTGTATATTCATCAACGGTAAGCAATTACCATGGCAGTGTCCACAGTCTATGAGAGACAAGAAACCTGAAACACAAACACATTACAGAGCCACATTATGGACAGCGTACAAACACATCAAGTTTTGATGATCAGTCAGACACACACATTATATCTGGCTTGCAGGAAAACAGGAAATCACTCCCTGATTTCAGTGCTTTTTATTTTTGTTATTTTTTTTTTAAAAAAAAGCCCAATTTACAAAAACATATTATGTGATCTTTCTGATTAGGGGAATATTATTGAAATGTGATTGGGTTTTTATTTGTCAACAGCAAAGACACTTATAGGCCACTGTATTAAAGCAGGCTGCTTGTCAGACTCGACGACAGACACCAATTCGCGGGGTTTGAATTGCATTGAGCTCAATGAGAATGAAACCAGCTAATTAGCTAACAGCTAATAACTGACATACTGTAAAGCATGCCAAACTCTTAGTATGTTAAGGGTATAGTGCTGACATGGGGTTATTTGAATTCCAACTTTAACAGGGTGCATTGTGTCCTGGATCCATGAAATAACTGGCCTTTAAGAATAAAAATAAAAATCCTCTATGGGAATTTAACATGGGCGTTCCAATACTTATGACCCCCTGTATTTTATTTACAATACATTATTAATTCACAAAGAAAATGAATGTCCTTAAAGGTTGAATAGTTCCTCATTGTTTTATTTAAGGCATTGAGATACATTTCCAAAAGATGATTTTATATTTAACTTTAAGCATGTGTTCTAATACTTTTGGAGGGCACTGTATATAGGTTTCAGGCCAATGACCTGCTCTGTTTGCTCTTGAGTGTATTTGTACATTACAGCAGATGAACATGAGATAGGCTAGTATTGCACTATGCTGGAATTTTTCTGGGCAGATTTAATTTCACTTCCTTCTTTTCACTTCCACTCTCATATCACGACAGCTTAAAGCTTTAGGGGACTGCTCACAGGTGAGGTTTTTCAGGTTCCCAAATTGGTAGGCAAAAATGTCTGCTCGGAAGGTGCTAACTTTAAAAATTTAGAGCAGAAAATTGTTACAATACCTTCAAGATTTAGAAACACTAAATAGTATGTAGGCACGCCCCTAAGCTTTTCCATGAAATCACACTTGTAGGTCAGTCCATGCATGTGTCAATGGAACAAGTATAAAAAAGCTTGCACAACCTGACCTGAGAAAGCCATATGCATATTATTAAGTAAAGTCATATTCAACCTCAGGCATTAGATCTTCAGTTTTACTGTTTGGAACTACAGTACCTGTTCTGTTTGAGAACAGGGGCCGGTTGCACAAAACACCAGATGTTGCCTGAATTCTCTTTTAGTGCTCCTTTTCACATTTAAATTAATTTATGCACAAAAAATGACAATAGACCATGGCATTGAAGGGCGTGATCACTCAGAAACAAAACCCCTTCACTTCACCCCTTATCAATATACTTTTGATACAGCCAGTTGTACGGGGGGAGGGGGGTGTCGATTTTGTTCGGCCTCTTTTTTCCGTCAAAGTTCACAAGCCCATAGCACAATAACTAAACCGTGTGAGCCTCAAATTTTACATTCTGGTACATAGGAATAGTAGGCTATGTTTGGTCTGGATGATCCTGCATGGTCATAGCTGTCTCTCAAAGTTGATCGAAATGTTATTGGAGTTTTTGGCTGGGCTCTCTGTTTAGGCCTTTAGAATACATATTTGTACTCAATAAAGGCTCTTAATTTATATTCCTTATTGAGATATGTAGAAACACTCTCACAAAAACCAATGAAGAGAAAACAAATTCCTTCATGGGTCTGAACAGTAGATAGATAGATAGATACTTTATTGATCCCCAAGGGGAAATTCAAGAAGACTTCAGTAGACCTCACAAATCTGAAAAATCATTGTGGATCTCAGTTTCAGAGCACCCTACCACCTTGTGGAAATGTACAGAGATTTTTTTTCATATTTCTGGATAGACAATGGCCTATTTTTTTCCAATTTCTTTTGAGACCTACGTGGGTGGACCTGGTTGAATTGACGTGGAATGACCCAGAAGGGGGTCACATCTTAAGATGGCATTTTAAGATGAAGGTTAAAGGACACTTTATAGGCTATAAATTAGGTAGTTTTGATATGTTTTCAGGAATAATTTAAAGTACATTTGAGTAGCCTACATCATGTTTCGTAATGGATTGCGGCTGGTGTTTTTAAACATTAGGCTATTGCTGCAAATCCCAGCACATAAAAAGTCAGTGAGGGGAAATCGAAAGTAGCCTAGCCGATTTTGATGCCGTTCAACTGAATTCCTTCATCGTAAAAGTCTTGTTTAGGCTACAACAATTTTTTACATTGACATCCCAAATTGACAGCCATAAGTAGGCAAAAGTTATCACATCAATAAGTATTTTGATGGATTAGGCTGTCAAATCATTTAGACACGCTTGCGATTTACTTGCCACATCCCACTTTTCACAAATGTGTTTGGCATTGGATATTAAACCCTTTTCGTATAGTCTACTCACAGATAATTAGTGCGACAACAGGTAAACGTTCCATCCTCGTCCTCGAACTCCATGCGCACATAGCCTTATGGTTCATTCCAGAGCCATATAAAGACATGGCTCTGGTTCATTCTAGTTCCACTTCCTTTACGGCATGCTGTAGGCTACAGCCACCCTCAAAAGATGATTCTGTCACACAAATATACGGCGTTTGTGGGCGTTTTGGGGACATAACCAGGTACAGTAGCCTAAACGCCTGTTGGGGACGCAAACAAACGCTGCATCACGAGATTACATATAGGAGCTGGCTCAGGGCTATTAACGTTTTTTCATTGTCTATCCAAAGTAAAGTGACTGTTTACTAATGGTCGAATCAACCAAATATCCGACATTGTGTGCACCTCCGCTCCAAAGTGGCCTGTGACATAAGTTCGTCTGAAAGACTCACTGCTAGCATCCACAAATGTACGATTATTAATCAAGCAAGTAGTCGCACTTGCTGTGTAAAGCCTGTATGCAATTCGTGAAGACAAACAAACAACACCACAGCAAAAACGGGGTGACAACCCTGAAGCTATGTGGATCATTCCACTAAGTCGCTGCATGGCTTACCGGAACCTTGCGATATTCTGCCTCCTTGTGTCAGTAATCCACAATAATCAATAAGAATGAGGGACATTACAGAAACGAGTGTGAGTCACAGATGTTCATATGAGCATACTTGAAAGCTTTCAGAAGCTTTTGGGGGCCCATCATGTCAATAAAGCACTTTCACTGTCGGCTATAGGCTATCTGACTAATTAATAAGTAAGCTACTTCAACTCATAAGCAAGCACATCACAACTTTGCAATTTATTTCAAAATTACAAAATGTAACATTACAAAATGACAAAATGTTTAATCATCCACTTTACACACACACACACACACACACACACACACACACACACACACACACACACACACACACACACACACACACACACACACACACATTAAAATGCATTTACAATTTGAAGATTTGAAACATTCATGGTTAGCCGATAATCAATAACCAATTTTAAAGTATTTCTTTGTATTTATGGTAGCCTACTCTGGGTTCAGTCTCATGTGGTCCTTGGCTGTTTCCAGGTGCAACTGTGGAGAAAAATGTAAAGAGTAGTCAAATATCATCAACAGAATATTGTCTCAACCTCATGTTATATCTGAGGTAAAATAAATAATAACTTTTCCCCACCTCTGACTGAGACCCAGCTTCCGGATGACCTTCTTTTCCTTTCTTCTTCAATCTCACAAACATAGGACCCCTCGTCTTTCTTAGAGATGTTCGGTACGGTGATTGTTCCAGAGGTTTGGTTCGCCACATGTAATCCATCCTTATAGAATGTGGCACTGAGGTTTGATTTGACACTTTTTCGGCCTAAACAGCGGAGTGTTAATTGCTCTCCTTCTTTCACGGGATGCACTGGACTTTCCAGTATCACACTGCCACCTGCACAAGTAAAGAAAATTAGTGTGCATCAGGCCATGGTTCAGGCCATGATTAAGAACCGCACATTAAACATAAAGGGGTCAGAAGTCTATTCACATATTATTGAACTTTGTGTATTTTTTAAGCTGTAAACAGGAAATACTCAATCAGTAAAGAGAAGCCATTCCGTCTTTGACCCATCATTGACACGAATCCGGTATATTCATATTTATCAATATAATGTGAAACTGGCTAAATCTGATTTTGTTCTGTGTTCTCTCATGCAATTTATTCTCTATTAGGCTATTCACTTCAAGTTCTGATGGCCCCATCACTCACTGTGCACGGTTATGTTGACAGCATTACTGCGTTCCCCAGATTCAGACTGGCACCAGTACACCCCACTGGCTGACAGAGTTAAAGAGCTGATGTTACATGTGGATGGACCCAGCATCTGTGATTTCTTATCAAAGGGGCAGTCTGACAGCTCCTTTGATAAAGTGAACCGTCTCACTGACCAGACCGCTGCAGCATCCGGTGCTTTGCAGGCCAGAGTGAGAGGCTCAGATACAAAATGCTGGGATCTGCTGGGAATGACATCAAGCCAGACAGAGGGAGAGGGACCTGGAAGAGTTGAGAAAACAGACAAATCAAGAGTGGGCTACCACTGTACTCAAACCATTCTGCCTATAGCCCAACGTACTTCATGAGATTATAGTTCAGATAGATAGATACTTTATTGATCCCCAACGGGAAAATTCAAGCAGCTTAAAATACCAATACCAAGTTCCGTTGCAGCCATGTTCCAGCACAGGAAATAACAAGATAAACATATTGAAATTCAAGCACAGAATGTTTATGAAACAGACTAAAAATACTAGATTGCATCTATAGGTCTATAGATGTTAACATAGATTGAATCTATATGTATTCACACACCATATGCTGCTCCAAAAGTGACTGTTAAACTGCACCATCCACAAATAGTGATCACTGGGGTCCACACAGTTTTTGAAATATGTCAGTTGAATTTTATCAAATTTGGCGTGCATCTTAAAAATGTGGTAAGAGATGCAGCACATCAAATTGCATTAGCTTTGAACCATCACACCACAAAACATTAGCACAACACTGTTTTTTTGTTTTCTAAGCCGAATGAAACTTGCTTGAGCGGTTCTTGACATAGAAATGTGTAAATTGCAGTGCCGTCTGGGAACAGAATGTCAGTTGACATTCATCTGGGGGTTGTTGTCATGATATGATTTGGTGTGTTAGTGTTACAAGTCACTAGCATTTTTGCATTGCGCCGTCTTTCACTGGGCACAGAAATATTCCACAAAATATGCATGGTCTGTCCAGCTTTCAGGGGACCGAACACAGAGTTATAGGGGGACCAAAAACTTCTATTCCTCATCAGACACTGATATCCTCTCCATCACCTACCTGTTACTGTAAGGAGCTCAGGACGACTGTACTCAGTGTAAGTGGCTAGCTCTTCTATCTCTGCTCTGCAGACGTAGAGGCCTGAGTGTTCTGGAGCAGAGGAGTTTAGAATGTAGGAGCCTCCAGCTCCTCTGCTGCTGTCTGACAAGAGCTCCACAGAGTATTTAGTCTCTCCAAATGGGCTCCTGACCAGAGGTAAGCCTTCACTGACTGGAACAGCTCTGTACCAGTGAAACCTCACGCCTGGAAAGGGGACTCTTACTGAACAGCTGAAAGTCACTGAAGATCCTTCAGTCACCCAGTGATTTGGACTGACTTCCAGTCGACTTTTAAAGTCTCCTGTGGCAAACAAGAATGTCAGACGTCAAATATCCATTTCACAGTGCTTTGTGTTCACAAACAGGAATGAAGGAAAACAGTGTTGAGTATACCTCCACACATACAGTAGGCCTACAGTATATTACAACAACATGGCGACCGCCTTAAGACGCGGTGTCTGAAGGCAGGTAAATATTTAGTTGCTCTTGACTATGCCACTCTGAGTGCTCTGAACGACTACCCGCCTTCAAACCATTGGCAAAAAAACAGCCTTATGAGGTTACAAACGGTTTCAGCTGTAGACTTATACATTAGAAATTGCATTTGAATTAATCATACCCTAATCTAGCACCTTGAATTAATTTGGAATTATATGGTACTGTAGGCTACTGTTGTACTGTACTGTATGAGCGCATACATGGCATCTTCACAATCACTCACTACTACTTCCTACAGGTCAAATTATGATGAAATGTGAACGTACATGGACGCAGTACTCACATAAACTCACATTTTCACATAAAAATATTCACCAAAATTCAATAAAAGGGCCTTTTCTCATTCAGATTTCTGTAGTACTTCCCAATCACTCACTGACTTACTACAGGTCAAAGTATCCTGAAACAGTGAGAGTTTGGGAAATACTACAGCCGGCTAAGAACTGATAAATGGGTCCATATACCACACATAATAATCGGACCTGTATTGCATATGATAAGCAGATCAGGACCAAGTGGGTAACACAGAGTATCATACAGTACTGGGCCAGTGTTAGTCCCTATTGGTACCAGATCCATCAATCAGATCCAGACCAATTGTGGACAGAGATATGCTTTTGAACGCTGGATCGGGTCCAATTTGTACAGTGCCGGATGTTGTGGTATACCGTGGGTGTAGCCCAGTTCAGTCCCAGTGTTTTTTGCTATATGGGGTAACATTCTACACAATCAATGGTTTTACAATTCTTGTGTCAGTCATGGACTGGAACATACCTTTCTCATGTACTGTTATGTTGACAGCATTACTGCGCTCTCCAGATGTAGATTGGCACCAGTACACACCGCTGTCAAATGTGTCTAAAGAGCTGATGTTGCATGTGGACTCGGCCCAAGTGCCCGATCTTGAGTTAAAAGGACAGTCTGAAAGCTCTGCTGACGTATAGCGCCTCAATGTCCACTCAGCTGCGTTCCCAAGCACCTTGCAGCTCAGGGACAGAGACTGAGATGGAACGAACTCAGTTCTGTTGGGACTGATTCTTAGCCAGCTAGACGGCGAAGGACCTGAAATCACATTTGTATTTGAATTGAGAATAGATACATAAACTGCAACTATAAGTACACGTATAACACAAATCCACATTAAAACCATCCAAATCAACTTGGTGATCAAACGACAACATTTTCACAAACAAACACAGGACTAGTGCTACGGGTAGAGATGGGTCTGAACTCGCCTGTGACCCAGACGAGCTGAGGTGGACTGTACTGAGAGTAGTAGGCTGGGTCTCCTCTCTGCCCTCTGCAGACGTAAACACCGGAGTGCTCAGGAGAAGCCGGCTTCAGGGGGTACGAGCCCCCAGCTCCCACGCTTGTGTCTGCAACCAGCTCCACGGAGTAGGCAAACCTTGTGACGCTGTTAAATTCAACAGGAAAGCCTTTCTTTGGTGGACTAACTTTATACCAGAGAAAACTCCAGCCTGTAGTGGAGCTTCTGAGCTCACAGGTCAATGTCAAGGAAGATCCTTCAGTTCCCCAGTTGTTGGGGGCGACTCGAAGATGTGGAGTTGGTTGACCTGCAAAACAAAACACTTTTCTCGACAAAATGTTTTTCATCCATAGCAAATAAACAGTATGGAAAAAAGCTGGTTAGACCTTCTGATCTTTTCATGAACCAAGTAACTTCAACAGCTGACAGAGGCCTAGAAAAATAAAGCAACCATGACTTTATCCACATGACGCAAAACAACTTACCATGTACGGATATGTTGACAGCATTGCTGTATTGCCCAGACTCAGACTGACACCAGTAATGTCCACTATCTTCAAACGTTAATATTAGATTGCATGGCCTCTCATCCCAAGTAACTGCATCATGCTTGAAAGCACAGTGTGACGCTTTGTTGCGGTTAGCGAACCCGCTGAACCGTCTCAAAGTCCAACCACTGGAGTTGCCCTGCACCTCACAGGTCGGTGAGACAGACTCCCAGTCTTCAAAGAATGGTGACGTGTTTGGATAGATGCTCAGAGAAGCTGGAGGAGAAGGATCTGGAATTCATCAGAGAAATAAATAAATAATGAATGGCATCACATCAATGTCTTCACACCTGAAAATAAACCAATCGATTTTGGTTATCCGCTGTACCAATCAAGTCAAATATAAGGTATACAACATTGAAGTTTAACTGATTGATATGATGAAATTGTTTAAATGTAGAAACAACATTTATGAAAAGCTGACTATCCTAGCTGGCTGAGGTATCAGTTTTTGATATTAGAGGAGAGCCTGAAAGGTTTGGGAACTGCTGACATAAAGACAAAATGACACATACAATACAAATGTACAAATATGTGCTACAAATAGGATATCTTACCTTTTACCCACAGATGCCTAAGGTTGCTGTAACGAGTGTAAGAGTTTGAATTTAGTCTCTGTGCTCGGCACACATAGAACCCTGTGTGTTCAGGACCCACAGTGCTGAAGGTGTAGGATCCTCCAGCCTCTCTGCTGCTGTCTGAGAGGAGCTCAGTAGAGTTTTCTGATAATTTCAGCTCATGTGAAAAGACGTCGGTATCTTCTGAGGGGAGAACTTCTTCAATTGGAACAATGACTCTGTAAAAGTGGAATCTCCAGCCAGATGAGGATCCTGACACCGCACACTTCAGAGTCACAGTATCTCCTTTAGTTGGCCAGGTGGGAGACACATCTAACGTAGGACGAGGATCTACAAGCATTACAGTACAGAGTCAAGGAGACATGAGAATGAATATACTGTACATACAGTAAGTTACCATTCTTGGGGGTCAAGAGTAATTTTACTGGATTGACAAAACTGATACAGTATATTATCAACCTTAAAAATATTTGCTTACATACAAGTGTAGTATGTAGTATGCGTGAGGTATATGAAGAAATCATTATGCTTTTGTGGTCATAACTTACTATGATTCACTGTTATCTTGATAGCGTCACTATACTGTCCAGATTCAGACTGACACCAGTACACTCCACTGTCTGAAAAATCAAGTGAGCTGATGTTACACGTGGACTGATCCCAAGTCACTGTGTTGTTAAAAGGGCATCCTGAGAGAGAGGGAGAGTAATCGTTCACGTATCGCCTCAGACTCCAGCCACTGGCATTGCCCTGCGCCACACAGCTCAGTGAGAGGGACTCAGACTGAAAATACTGAGTTCTGTTGGAATTTACGATCAGAGCAGCTTTAGGGGAAGGATCTGGAGGAGTAAGAGACAGGACAGGATTAAAGTCCACGTGCTTCTCTTATCAAAGCATACTATACTAAAAAATACATTATAGAAATTTCAGTCTCCATTATCTGGGTCTTTCCAACACCTACCTATAACCCAGAGAAGCTTAGGTGTACTGTATTCTGTGTGATAATCAGATTGTTCTCTCTCTCCTCTGCACACATAGACTCCTGAGTGTTCAGGGCCAACTGAGTTGAGGGTGTAGGAGCCTCCATCTCCACTGCTGTCTGGGAGGAGCTCCACCGAAAATGTAGAGCTGCCCTGTTTGTCTGTAAAAGTGGGCAGCTCCTCTCTGTAAGGAACAATTTTGTACCAGAGGATTCTCCACCTTGTGTCAGAGGTTGAGGAGTACAGGCCCACACTGCAGCGCAATGACACGGAATCTCCAGCAGTCAGCCATTCCTCTTGAGGGCCATTCAAATATGCCGAAGGTCTCTCTGTTGGAAAGAACATTGTAATGCATGCAGTAATGGCTCTAGGTCTTAAGACACTATTTCTGACGAATGCTTTTTAAATAACATATAGAAACATTGTGGACAAAATAACTTACTCTCCACTCTTATGCTCACAATATTGCTGAGTTGTCCTGATTCAGACTGGCACCAGTAGTCTCCATTATCTGAGGCGTTCAGGGAGACGATGTCATACACAGCTTTTTGTCCAGAAGATTCCACTTCCAGTGGGAAGATCATTGAATCTTGAATCAGTGAGAGGGTCAACGAGTTTCTTCCCTTATCTTGATATTTTCTCAACATCCAGCCAGAAACACTGGCTGGCACCTCACAGCGGAATGAGACTGGCTCATTTTCAAGGTAATGTGTTCTGCTGGGTTGGATGCTCAGAGAGGCGTGTGGAGAAGAATCTAATGCGGAACACCAGTTTTTTTTTTTTTTCAAAACACACACACACACACACACACACACACACACACACACACACACACACACACACACACACACACACACACACACACACACACTTCATTAGGTACTCCTGTTATTAATAGTAAATAACATTGTCATTAACCAATCTTGACATGACAACTGTATGAATAAAATCAAAAATAAGAGTGAGAAAGAAACACAATCTGTATATAAAGTGTCCTTATAAACCCGGTGTCCTTATAGTCCCAAGCAATGCAAAGAGGCAAGTAGGCATCTAAGAATGATACAGTAGAATGAGAGAGGTAATGTTGTTACCTTTAATCCAGATCAAGTTAGGGGAGCTGTACGTGTAGTAGGCAGGCTCTCCTCTCTCTGCTCGGCACACATAGAGACCTGAATGTTGAGGAGCAGCAGGGTATAAAGTGTGCGTGCCCTCAGCGTGTGTGCTGCTGTCTCGGAGGAGCTCCAGAGACTGCTGCGCCGCACCACTCCGGTGAGGAGCTTCTGGAAGCCCATCCCTGTGTGGAACCACTCTGTACAAGAGAAACCTCCAGCCTGCTAAGTAGCTATCTACCACACAGCGCAATTTCACAGGATCTCCTATCTCAAACTGGAAACGGTTGTCGTATATGGTGGGCCTGGAATCAGCGGTAAATATGACATATGCTTTTGCATCTGTCAGAAACAAACAAGAAATTAAATTATTATTTGAGAGGTTATGCCAAGCCAGCATATTGCATTAAAAACTTTTAAAAGTATTTTGCTTAGAAGAATCTAATGCGGAACACAAATAGTCATATAGGCCTACATAGCCTCTGACGGTCAAAAACACATCAGTCCAAAACGTAGGTATGACAGTATGAGCTAACTTTCACTTTTAAACAAAAATCTTTGATAGGAATTACTTAAATAGTATAATTTCCATTCGTTTTCTGGCAACACCAATACATTTGGACGGCTTCATTTTGTTTTGTTTTGACACTAGATTTCAGCAAGTAAAACGGAGCTTCTGACCTAGTACATAAGCCATCAATGCCTTACCATGATGATGAACCTCTATGTGGCGCCCATTACTGAATTCTCCAGACTCAGACTGGCACCAGTACGCTCCACTGTCATACTGAGACAGAGCACCGATGTGGCATGTGCTGTTCTCCCAGGACGATGCTCCTCTACTGAAAGGACACTGGGAGATCTCCATGTGATCCGTGATCCGATGGAGAGTCCAACCAGTTCCATTTCCCCCACAGCTAAGAGACAGAGACTCAGACATGAAGAGAGCTGACCTGTTTGGATTGATACTCAGATGGCCTGTAGAATCAGGATCTGAAAGAACAAAAGAAGATAAAATCAGACCACCTTTCACTTAATAAAATTAAATCAAAATTGAAAGATCTCAGTCCAACTTTCAAACTTAAAACATAAACATCACTTGCTTTTGAACCAAAGACAGACGTGGTTGCTGTAGCCTGTATAATAGACCGGCTCTTCTTTCTTTGCTCTGCATACATAGACTCCTCTTTGCTCAGAGCCAGTTAAGTTGAGAGTGTAGGAGCCTCCAGCTCCTCTGCTGCTGTCTGACAGGAGCTCCAGGGAATATGCAGATCTTCCAGCCCAGTGTGAGTCAGCAGGTAAGTCCTCTCTGAAAGGAACAATTTTGTACCAGAGGAACTGCCACTCTGGGGAGCGGTCACCAACGTCACATTTAAGAGTCACAGAAGATCCTTTGGATAGACTCTCATTTTGTTTGTCATGAGTGAGTATAGGGACAATCCAAGGGCCTGATGAGGAAAGACAAATCCCTGATTAATCAAATATAATATAGATATAATTAAAGTAATATGCTATTTACTCATAATTAATCAATAATTACAATTTAAACAAACAGCAATGAGGGAGCCAAGAAGACAGAGACTATTTGTGTGATACAGTTTGTGCGGCTGATCCGTGGATTCCAGTTCTGAACATGTCTGCCAAAGACACTACAGATTTGGATTACTTTGTTATAACTAGTGATTTCAATGTTCACATTAACAGTCCTCATGATGCTGTCTAAAGAGCTCACTGCCCTGCTTGATATGTTTGACTTGATACAGCATGGAACTGAACCTCAACTGAACAGCAGGGGGCAGGGTTTTGTTTGATGGGTGATCTCCCCCAGCTTATCTACGAAAGCACTTTAAATGATCATTGTGTATGATGGGTTGATGATGTGGGTAAATGTTACATTTTGAGTTATTAATTTCTTTTGCATTTTATTATTTGTTCATTTGTTTTGTTGTCTGTCTTGTGTCTTGGTGTCATGGGTACGCTGGCGATTACGCCGCTCCTCCGGCATTTTTTGTCTTCTTCATCTTGCTACTTTGTGAATTTGTTTGTTCTTGATGTCATGGGTACGATGGCGACTATACGCCGCTCCGTTCAGCATCTTTTGCTTTTGTATCAATGCCTTGTGTGTGCTAAATGGTTTATCTCGGCTTCATTGAAAATGAGGGCTACCCTCAATGACACACGAGAATAAATAAAGGTTGAATGAATGAATGATACTGTGCTATACAAATAAATTTGACTTTGACACACACACACACACACACACGCACGCACACACACACACACACACACACACACACACACACACACACACACACACACACACACACACACACACACACACACACACACACACACACACACACACACACACACACACACACACACACACACACACACACACACACACACACACACACACACACACACACACACACACACTATGCACACACTCATTTACATACACAAACGTTGCAGGAGTACGGGCTAGAGAGGAGATGGAGACAAAGCGTGATTTATTTTTATGGAGAAAATGTGCAGGACTGAGCGGTGGTCATATTTATTAAAATATTCAGAGAATCTAGAATCATTGCAAACTAGGGACAGAGCTGAAAGACAATATTGGATGGTCGTTGTCTTTTGGGCCTAAGGTGGCATTGCATTAAAACCAGACCGGTTTTTGTAAAGAAAATCATTTTATGGGCTCAGGAAAACATCCAGTATTAACCAAATGTCTTTTAGCACAACTTGATACTCAATTCACAAAAGCTAATGTGAACTTTACTAGCCTGGAGACCGGAGTATGAAGATAAATGAAATTGAGCGAAAGTACGTAGTCAGGCGGAGCCAGGCTAAAACATAACCAAGCAAAAGAAGAAACTGTATTTATGATATGATTATGATTTGAGCAAGATTGGGACCACATTTCATTCTACAACTGCTCTCCTCAGTTCCTAAACATCTACAGAATGTTCTTAAAAGAAGAAGTGTAACAACACAGTACTAAACATGCCCCAGTGGTAGTCAAATATGTGGTGTATGTCCTTTGCAACTAAATATTGGTTTATGAGATTTGTAGATTATCACATTCTGTTTCTATTTGAATTCTACCCTTCTGTGTTGGGCGCCGTAGATGGTAAATGAATCAATAAAAGTATATTACCAGCTGAAAGTCCAAAGACAGTAAATGAATAGAACCCTGCAACACAAACACACAAGTACAGGTCCACAGTGTTACTGTATGTCCACACAAGGGATATAAATTAAACATGCTTCATATTTTACTAATTCAAATGTAGAGAGAGAAACGCAACAAATGTTCAATAGCTTTTTGGGTTAACCGTCACTGACATCTAGACAAAAATGACCAGATCAAATGGCCTATACCACGTTAAAGGCAAATTCGTAGCTTAGACCGACAGGTTAATGATAGGTTAGTGGTGTGATTGATCCAACCTTGTGAAATTACAAGTTCCTCGTAAAGAAAAACACCACCTCCCTGAATATTTCAACTTCAAACAGGCCTACAATGATTTTCTGAGTTTTAGGCTTAGGCTAGGCCTATTTATAGGCCCACTATAGTTTAGGTTTTATAAAGATAAGATAAGGCCCTGCTCCCTGTCAACAGCCTTTTATAAAGATAAGACAAAGCCCTGTCAACAGAATGGCAAAAGATGGCCAGAATAAGCAGTCTACTTACAGAATGAGAAAACCAGTGCTCCCCTCATGCTGAAGCGGAGAGATGGGAGGCCGATTCCCACAATAGACAGACCTTGGCACTGTATAGCCTAGTCTAGGTGGGCAGAAACTCAATTTAGAGGCGTCTCTATGAGTCACGGCACTGTTGAGCGGTTCAGCAGCCACTCCCTTTTTAGACCACTGTGTTTGCACGAGTGATGGTTTTGCTGATGTGTGGCGCAGCTCTAGGCAGAGGCATCGCCAGTCGATTTCGCCGGAGCTTAACAAATGTGATATCATTATTCGGATCGTGCACTGAAACATGAGATGAGATGGACCAATTTATTAAACAAAGGCCTACAAGCAGGGCACAGGTGTCTTACTCGACACTTACTCTCATGCAGCAGATCTAACTTGAACATTGCTTTATCATAAAATATGTATTTTAGCTCCATCTACTGGACTATCCAGGCAAATAATAAAGCAAATGTGTATATTGGTCTTTGGGACGTGACGTATTGGATGTTATCTAGTAATAGGCCTACAATAACTTACAAAACAATCAGAAATGCGCAGACACTTGACCATATTTATCTTTTTACAGTCGGCTATTGATTGAACTGACATTGTTGTGTATTGCTATTGTCCTTAATGTAGTACTATCAACTTTTAAATTGTTTACTGTTAAATTTAACTTGGATTGTTATTATTTGGAGCCTACAGTTGTGGTCATGAAGTTTACATACACATGCTGCCAAGTTGACTAAAAAGAGGTATAAAATCATCTTTTGGAAACTGATTTTGATGCCTTGATATAACAACATGAGGAAAAATACAACCTTTAAGGACACCAATTTTTTTGTGAAGGAATGATGTATCATAAACAAATAAATGTTCCTCAGAATCCCATAGAGGCAGGCAGATTTTTATTTTTTAAAGGCCAGTTATTTCATGGATTCAGGATACTAAGCATCCTGATAAAGTTCTCTTAGCCTTTGGAATTAAAATAGCCCCACATCACCCTTCACCATACCTAGAGATTGGCATGGCATTTCATTAAGTAGTCTATCACTGGTTTGATTTGCATTGAGCTCATGCCGCTTCGTCGACTGCTCCCACAAGGTTTCCATTACAACATGAACTAGATTCAATTGGAAATTGTGAACTAACTCCAAAGGTCAAGAGTGAACAACATGATGCATCACACAGCACACTAGTGGGCTACAAACAAGACAGGGTTGCATGAGTTGATTAACAGTAATCTACCTAAGGCAGTGTTTTTCAACATTTTTTTCCTACATTTAGAAAAATCCTGTAGCACACCACCAACCAAAAACGTAACAAAATTACACACTGTACCCTAATACAGCAAAAACAATGACAATTTAGTCTCTCCATTTGTTTACAGTTCAGTTCAGTCTGCATTTTCCTTTAAAGTAGGCCTATCCATCGCTATTTTACATCTTTTCACTCAAAGATATTAAAAAGCTAGATACTACATCGACTGTCATTAATAATCATAAAAACACATCAAAAAGGCATTTATGATATTGTATTCCAAGCGATTTACCAAAAAGTGGGCCAATTTAGCTGCATGAGATCACCCTATTTATTTACTTAACAAGTCACTACATTGCAGGCACAGACACTCAACAATGGCATAGCCTACTATATGTACAGTAACAACTAAATACATGTTTTTGCACCAAGTGAACTTGGACAATTACCCCGGCACACCGGTTGAATATCACTGAGCTAAGGTTTACACAGTAAACACAGCACCGGTAATGAACAGACAGCTGGTGTTTGTCAGCCATTTCATGAGGTTTTCTCATTATATGGCTGACAAACATCCTTTGGGAACCTTAGGAAATGAAATGATAGCGAGGAGCAAACACATGCATGAAGATAAAGTAAGATTTTCAATTTTCTGCAGTTTTCTATACATGTTTTAAAACCAAATATAGCCCGAATAAGTGTATTAAAGACAGATAGTCCTCATCACCTTCTCTTTTTCTTAATTCTTCAACACAACCTTGATAACCCACATCATTATAAGACAAAGCATTTTATGTGGCCTCACCATTACTTTGATTTGCATTTAATTGGGAAAAAAGTACCAATGCAAAATGACAGTCTCAAACATTTCATCAAAAGGGTGGCAAATTTATTCACAGATAAACAAATAAAGGACAACTTTACAAAAAGAAAACAAAAAAACACACCCCACGGACAGACAATATCTACAACAACCATGAGGACAAAAATACTGACGAATGCGGATTCCAAAAAGGCTAAGGCCGACGCCCACTGAATGGCGCTGATCTAGCACAAGCAGGAAAATGTGAACACTCAGTCTGCACTAGAACCAAGACACCAGGTCACATCCAGCACTGGAGTCAACATCTGTGTACGTACGCATACACAAACAAATGGAATACGTTTACGTCACCCTGTAACAGTAAAGCACAATTGCACGTTATGTGTGATGGGATTTGGCTATGACCCATTCACAACCTCAAGGGAGAAGGCAATGAAAGAGAATGACACCAGGCTCCGTCCAGTTGTTGGGCACCTCCTGCTAGTCTTGACTGTCACCAAGTTAGAAAATTGCCCATCTTGAAATGCGAGTAGCCAAATTTACTACTCCGTACTCCTGAAGGACAGTCCCTGGAAAGGAGCTTTTCACTTGGAAGTGCTCCAGGCAAGCTAGGAATGGCATGCTCTGACTGAGCGTGAGGAGTTAACCTACCCGCCACCAAGAAGCAGACTTCAGGATCACCACCAAGAAGCAGACTTCAGGATCGCCACCAAGAAGCAGACTTCAGGATCGCCACCAAGAAGCAGACTTCAGGATCGCCACCAAGAAGCAGACTTCAGGATCGCCACCAAGAAGCAGACTTCCGGATCACCACCAAGAAGCAGACTTCAGGATCGCCACCAAGATGCAGACTTCCGGATCGCCACCAAGAAGCAGACTTCCGGATCACCACCAAGAAGCAGACTTCAGGATCACCACCAAGAAGCAGACTTCCGGATCGCTACCAAGAGGCAGACTTCCGGATCGCCACCAAGAGGCAGACTTCCGGTTCTGGATTGGCACCAAGAGGCAGACTTCCGGATTGCTAAAACTCAATAGATGACGCCAGCCATCTTTTCAGTGCTTTTACAAAGATAAGGCTCACGTCGCATGTCCAACATGTTCCCTTCTCCTCCTCCAGTGTTTTGAACGGAACGGTCTATATAGGGATGACAACCACGGTGATGAGGGACGTCCCACAACACAACAATTCACATCACAAAGCACCAGCCACATCCAAATTGTACATGAGAGCGGTACAATGGTGTTTCCTTGGATCAATTTTGAGGAGGAATGGGTTGGACAGGTAAAAACTCCCTTGCAGTTGCAAGGATGGAAGTGCAATGAAACTCAATGACAAAGGCAGAAACTGGTTATTATGGGACAACTAGGTAAAGCACAGGACTGTTGGATTCAAAAGAAAATGGCACCACTAGTTACTGAAATGGTTTAGTTATCTGGATCCACACTGCAAAAAAAACAACAACAAAATAAACTTTAAAAATTCCTTAAAATCCTTAAACATCTTCAGTATGTTCCAAGTTCACGCCTATTGTCAGCAAAGAATTTAGCAATCTGTACCACATAGCACTGCAACAAGTAGAGATTCCAGTTACATTAATCATACATGTGCCATAAGTTGTTAGCATTTAATCTTGACTGTTGATTGTCTGAGCTTGTGTGTTCTTCTGTCTCAACCACACCTCTCCCTCTGGGTCGTCTGCATCCATTAGAGAGAGAAGTGCTTATCTGAGACACATTTCTAAGAGCGACAGGTTGGTAAGGTGTGGTGTCTGGGATCAGGGCACGCAGTTCTTTAAATGGCCGGCAACACAGGACTAGACACCGAATAAATTCTCCTGGGAGTGTCGTCTTGCATGACGGCCTCACCAGAGTCAGATCAGATGGACGCTAAGGAATGTCACCGTGGGTTACGTGTGGCTGGGGTCTTCTACACAACATGAACACTACACAAGCACAAACACACACCACACACACACACACACACACTCATGTTGAAAATGATCTCAACACAATGACGGTAGACACGGCACTCACCTTCATCAAACTCATACACAATTGTCCTTCCAGAGTGAAAAAATATAGATTTTTTGCACTTACACATCAAGCATAAATACTCTCTCTCTCTCTCTCTCTCTCTCTCTCCATACAAACACACCCCTTCTCCATCCCACCACTCAGTTCTGTATAAAATCCAATCTGCACACCACACTTCCCAGTGCAGTCCAGCGAGACCTCAGGACTTGAGCCCCATCCGTGCCATCAGCTGCTCGTACACAGTCCAGGCCATGGCGGCCATCAGGGTCCGCCTCAGGGAGCGAGGCACTGCGCCCCGGAAGAACCCACTCAGGCCATGCTCCTGAGAGGGAGGGAGAGAGGGAGGGAGAGAGGGAGGGGGAGAGAGAGAGAGAGAGAGAGAGAGAGAGAGAGATCCATGATAATTTATCGCCATTATTGCAGGGGGAAAGATTTTGTTTTTGAGGTAAAAGAACCCTAAACAACTCTCTCCTGACCTACTAAAATGAACGTTGGGGCAATTTATTCAAAATGTTGTGTTTTATAATGTGTTTTGTATCATAATTCAGTCAGACTAGAAGTATATTCATTATCAAGTCAACAAAAAATAGACTGCAATTACACTTGTAGCACATGCGGAAACATGAGCACATTACCCCCATCCTCCACTCACTCCACTGGCTTCCGGTCTCCAGCAGGATTGAGTACAAGATTTCCCTCCTCACTCACCAATGCATTTATGGTCATGCCCCCCCTACCTCAAAGAAATAATCAACCCACAAAACACAACACGCTCCCTCCGCTCCACTCACTCAAACCTCCTCCACATACCCAGAACCAGACTTAGGACCATGGGAGACAGGGCTTTCTGTGCTGCTGCCCCTCATCTATGGAATGCCCTCCCTGACACCTTGAGGGCACCACAATCCATTAACTGTTTTAAAAAAGACCTAAAGACATTTCTTTTTAGCAAAGCTTTTGGTCCCTTTTAGATGTTCTTAAACCTTTTTCTTTTTCCTCTTTTTGTTTTCTTTTTAATGAAATTGCTCATCTTATTTTTGTTTTTAACCTGTAGCACTTTGAGATCTCTGATGTAAAGTGCATTATAAATAAAATGTATTATTATTATTATTATTATTTACATTAAACTACATAACAATATACTCAAAAAAATGATCAGTAATATATCAGCAAATATTTTGCATTAAACAAATTGCGTTACTCATTTCATTACCGTGTATATGAAGCGCACCGCATCAGAGGTCCGAGGGTACAGGGCCGGGCTGACCTGCACATGGGTCTTCACCACGTCTGCCGGCTGGGTGGCCAACGATGCCAACACCCCCGCCACCACGCCACAGCCAAAATTCACCAGAGGAGAAAACGCAGACGCCGCCACCTCTGTGGAAGAGAAACAGCACATCAGAGTGAATCCGCGAAACAGAGCGAGAGAGAGAGAGAAACAGACAGAGAGAGAGAGTAACAGACAGAGAGAGCGAGAGAGAGAGAAACAGACAGAGAGAGAGAGAGAGAGCAGGGTACAACAGAAGAGGCCGAATGAGAGGTGACAGACATGGGTAGCCTCTGACGTGTCCTTAAGTTAACCTAC
Source organism: Sardina pilchardus (assembly GCF_963854185.1). Lineage (NCBI taxonomy): Eukaryota > Metazoa > Chordata > Actinopteri > Clupeiformes > Clupeidae > Sardina > Sardina pilchardus. Next base: position 49,606,765 of record NC_084994.1, read on the forward strand.
AGACACCCTCTTTACGTAATTTGTTTGTGCCTGCTCAGTGAATGCAGACAGGCAAATCCGAGAGTGCTTTGCTAGCCATGACAGTGTGGCCACCTCCAGGAAGCAGAGCTGATAATGATGGTCCTGCTGCCATTGATGATGCTAATATTGGACTTACGCAACACTTAAGCCTCTTAGCACGCCTGTGGTGGCTTTTGTAAGGAAACGAGGCAACATTCTCCCACTGCGCCACAAATCAACCTTAAAAGATCAGTTCACGCACACATTTTCTCAGCATTTTTCACTGTCCCCGATTTCTGTTTCTGGCTACAGCTGATGGGTGTTGACGTGCCATTTACAGAAAGAAAAAGACCCATAAGGTACTATGGAGGTAGTGCTAGGCGATACGACCAAAAATGAGAATCAAATTTTTGTTACTTTTTTTTTTTTGACCGTTTCACAGTATATCACGGTATTGTTAATTTAGCATGACTAGCCCTCTATGGGTCTGTATTTCATTCTACAGTTAGAGGCAAATAGAATTCACATTTGATCACGAATAAAGCTTTCGGTATACAAACACTTTCTTCACATACTAGTGATTTATAAAAACATATACAAATATTTTTGCTTCATTATATCTCTGAATACTGTATTTATTCATGACAGCACACATTATGGAGATATTACTGATATTATTTCATTAGGCCTACACTGTGTAGTATGATGTGTCCCTGCCAATGATCCGACTGAAGACCCGTTTTCCTGAAAATCTGCAACAATTCTACATGATCTCCGTGTTTGCTGTAGTTTCAAACTAACACTTTCAAATGTTCATTAAGGGTCTGTCCTGTGCCCACTCTTGATCATGTACACAAGAAATATCATGCCCGTTTTCAAACTCACGCAAGCCTGACCGCAAAATGCTACCGCTTCTCCTGACTCGAGATGATTCTCCGCTGCTGTGTTTGTGTATCAATTTATTTAGTTGATGTCAGTTCGTAATATTTGCATAGCAGAGTTACTGCTTGGCCTCGTAAGCACACGTTACCAACCCAACATTATATCCGAAAGGTCGGTATGTGAAAATTCCACATACGGACGCATTTTTATCTAAAACTCGCAAGCTGACCATCTGAAAGCTAATCGACTTAGCACTTACAGTACAACAGCATAGTTGAAAAAATCAAAATCAAAATCAAAATACCCTAACCTTCGAATAAGCTGTGCATCTGCCAGATCTAACGTTTTACACACACACACACCCAGTCACACCCACACGTACCCGGTGGGAGAGACCTCTTGGCCTGGCTGTAGAACATGACGTAGATGCCAGAGAAAGGGGCGTCTCTGAGGAGGGTGGCGGTCAGGCCGGAGAACAGAGCCCTGGGGCCCTCCGTCTCACACACGTTGCGCAGCGCCCCAAAAACACTCACGTAGTTATAGCGCCCACTCTGGAACAAACACACACAGACACACAAACACACAACTTGAGCATCAACTCACATTGAGTACCATAGAACAACCTTTTGAAGCTTAACCAGCCATCTGTCCACGCAATGCCATACATCATGAATCGTCTCTCCATACAACTTTCATCGCACGCACGCGCGCACACACACACACACACACACACACACACACACACGCACGCACGCACGCACGCACGCACCTCAAAGCGGGTCTTGATGACTGTGACGGGCAGCATGGCCACCCCTGCCACACAGCGGGCGCCGCCCCCCAGCAGCACGGCCTCTCCGGCGTTTGGCGCGCGGTCCAGGAAGTAGTGCTGCTTGAGCGAGTAGAATGTGCTGAAGTAGATGCCCACGCCGGGGATGCAGCGCATGAAGGACTGGACAGAGCAGAGCGGAGCGGAGGGAACAGACACAGCGTTATTTTATATGCCGTCTATAGTATTGTATACAGTGTTTCCCATACATTGACTAATCTGTGGTGGGCCACACAATAATGTTCTATGCTGTACTATTTAAATGAGATTAACATCCTGTCATTGAGCTGCACTTTTTACGCATGCAGCCTTTCCTTGCCCCGCAACGCTCTCTCTCTCTCATAACGGACCCACTGCCCCCCCTGTTGTGTAATGTTTTGTACATCTAGCAAAACATTAACAACTGTTGAAGGATTGTTGTTGGCACATAGAAGCATCGCATAGAAGACGACGGGCTAAATTGTAATTAAATCCGCTTAACACCGTGACCAAGGCGCAAATTTGTTCAACATTTCTGCATTCAAGTTCTCTCTGCTAAGGTCTCATCACAACATAGTAAATTGTTGAGACTAAAGTTAAAAAGTTAATAAAGTTAAGTTATACAATCAAGTCGTATCTCTAAGCTAACGTTAGAATACTGTTTGGATGTCGAGCTGAGCATGCTTAGTTACAGCTGCTTGTCAGTTTAGACGAGGTCACTCGTGCTCTATTCAACTTCATTGTTGCCCAAGTCAGATACCACCACAAATTGAATCCAATTCTGTGAGAAACACTGGTGTACAGTATTGTTATTTATTCAGTGCTATATGGTCCTTGTCAACTAACATCACAGCAGCAAATATATAGAACACCTGAATAGTTGAGTTTAACTCACAAATGCTGAAGGAAAGAAACATCCAAAACTGAACAGCCTACCCAATCCATTAATCCTATATTTTGCTTTGTATTTTTTAGACACACATGTTGCAAAACATATTCTCAAATGAAAGCTCATGTGATGCAAAATGCTTGCCACAGTCAGCAATAACTGAACACAATGAACACACCTGGTGTCATTTATTAAACACAACGACTACAAATTGAAGACACTTGTTGCTAATGCGCACAGTGACTGTGGTGTGTGTGTGTGTGGTGTGAATGAAGAAAATAAAAAATAAAAACTTCACACCCTGATCATGTTTTCATGAATACTGTTGTGTGCAATAGATTCTGTTTTTTGCATTGAGTTGTGTTACAGTAGTGTACTTGCAGAATTTTCTGTACTCTTCATATGAAACTCACAACTCTAAATGCCTAATCCTCTGCAGAGATCTAAGAAGATCCGTTACTCTGAAGTTTTTTAAAAATATGCATTGGCAGTTATGAAGCAAAGAACCTTCTCACAAATTGAGCATTGTGTTTTAAATTGTTTTGCTGTGGTGTGTAATGATGTGTATAGTGTTTAAGCTTCGAGCTGCTCTTTTGGTGTGAAAGTTTGAGTTTTGAAGTGAGAAGGTGTGGTTGTGCTTATGTAGCTTTAGAAAAGGGTATTGTGTTTAGACATTGGGGAACATGGAGGAAACGTTTGTGAAATGTGTTTTAGCATTTGAGAAAAACTGTAATAGGGCCAATGGCACTTCTATGCACTCTGAGCAGGTCTTATCGCTTGTAAAATAGCGATAGGAAGTCGTCCCCCCCATCCCCCATTACAATAAATAATGATTAACTTATAAGCTTCCAAGCTTGGGCTGACATGTGAAATAAATTTGTTTTTGTTCCCACACACCTATCAAAATGGCATATTTTTCCACCATATTTTTGTGTGTTTCCCCCTATGCGGAGTTCCATGTATAGCACACTGCCTGTGTTTGCACTCCTGTCTCTGTGTGCTGTTGACGCATGCAGCTCTATTCTGCTCCTGTGGGCAGCCAAGTGAAAAGAATGACACGCCATCTCACTGATGCCACACAGTGGTAGTCTGTATGCATTGGCCATAGGACATTAAAAAACCCTGTCACATGATGCTAATGATGCAGACTACAGGCATCAGACTACATCACTCAGTCTCATGCTTTCATTTGAAGCTTTGTGAGTGCAACCAAGAGCAAGTGTGTGACAGTAACCCATAATGCTGTGAGTTGATGTTGCTGATTGACATGAGTGCGGTGCGGTGCGGTGTGGTGACATGGCAGCGCTGGTGTGGGTGTGTGTGGTCCTCACCGGAGAGACGCCCTTCCACAGCCCCAGCAGCCGCTCGGTGCGGATGACATTGAGGAACACTGTCGCCATGCCGACCCTGGGAGCCCTGCGGAGAGCGAGCGAGAGAGAGAGCAGAGCTGCTCACACACACAACCAACACAGAACACTAAACTCAACACCACCAACAGACAGGAAGACAGACAGACAGACAGACAGACAGACACATACCTTGGCCCTTGCCCACCATCACGACACAGCAATTCTACTCAATACATTGCAGTTCCACATCACAATGTCAAATGAATACATGAAGAGGAAGAAGAAAAAAGACCAAAGAAGGAGTTCTGTATTTATTCACAGAATAAATACATTAGAAAATGAGTGCCACCCCAAGGACACAAGTGACGCTGGCAAGTCAAATTGGCAAATGAGTTTTGAATATGAATTGTGGAATTTAATATTTTAGTAAAACTATCTAGATTTAGCAACAGCATAACGATGCATCGCAAAAATAAAGCCCTATTCGCACGGGATTAGTATTACCTGTGGACCTTTGGTGATTTGTGATAATTGCGGAGGATGCCTGAGATCTTAGTCCCGTGCGAATGTGCCATGTCCGTAATTTGTAAAGTAAAAATTCTGCTGCAAATTACCTACTGTATTTCGCCAAACACAGACGTCCGGTGATAATACTAATCCCGTGCGAATCTGCATCTCAGTGATTGCTATTGCAATTGCATATCTTTTCTACTTTCTGCGTTGTTTTCGGACGTTAGGATACGACATATCCGGGTGTAATGTCAGTGAAAATAGAGTAATTAACAGACTTTGCTTATCCCGTGTGAATGCGCTGCAAGTAACACAGAGGTGGGGCGATAATTTGAAAATGACCAGAGGTCCACAGGTAATACTAATCCCGTGCGAATAGGGCTTTAGTTGTAAAACATTCTGTAGTGCCATATCGATGTTTTGTTTTAGCCCTAATCTACATTTAACTACGATCGCAAATGACAGTAATGACACCTCCGCGCTGAGAGACAAAAGGAGTGGGACTGAGAAAGGTAAAATAACAGCCTTCTCTTCCAGAGCAGCGCCAAAGGCAGCCCACATGCCTTTTAGAGCAAAGCTCTCCAAAGTCTTTTTACAGACTGTGCATTCACAGCCTCTTAACCCAAATGCAGAGTACCGCAAAACGATAATGGTTCCCTACAAAACACAGACACACACACACACACACACACACACACCTTGTAGAACGACACTGAAGTCAGTCATGTGAGTCTGCTACATACAACACGCTCACAGCAAACAAACGGTCACACTCGATTAGCCCACGAGGACGTGAGACGTAAATGTAGGTCAAGCAGCTCTGGGCCAGAGCCGGTCCAAAGAGGAGAGGAGAGAGGAGGGGACAGGAGAGGACGGGGGGGGAGGGCACCGGGACCGGAAGAGAGAGGGGGAAAAACGAGGAAAAGGCCAGGAGAGAAGGTGAAATGGCGAGTGGAGTAGAGAGGAGAATGGCGGCTCACCCGGGGGCCATGTTGTTCTGAAGCGTCTGCAGGCGCGTCTTCACCAGGTCCAGCGGCTGGAAGAGCAGCGTGGAGCAGGTGCCACTCAGGGAGCCGCACATGAAGGCTTTCAGCGCCGGGTGGGCCTGGGGGGAGAGAGAGAGACAGACACAGAGAGACAGAGAGAGAGAGAGAGAGAGAGAGAGAGAGAGAGACACAGAGAGACAGAGAGAGAGAGAGAGAGAGACAGACAGAGAGAGAGAGAGAGGGATGTGAGGTGTGGAGGATACTGATGGTGCATCACTGAAAATGATCTGCTTTAGGGTAACGCCGACGAATGACACGACACAAAAATGATATACTGCAGCCACCACTACAGACATTATCACACATCATATAGGATTCTTAACACACACACACACACACACACACACACACACACACACACACACACACACACACACACACACACACACACACACACACACACACACACACACACACACACACACACACACACACACACACACACACACACACACACACACACACACACACACACACACACACACACACACACACACACACACACGTGTCAATCGAAATACAAATTGACATACATGTGAAGCATTCAGAAAAACGACATGAAATTTGGAGTGTGCCGGCAACAGGATTTCAGACAACTGTGCCTCTAATACTGCGAGATAAGAGGGGGCAATTTGCATAATTACAGATGGAAAACGCTGAAACCCAGCACCAACCACCAGCAAACACATACTATCAAACACACACGCACATAAAACCTCATCATACAGTATGATGAAGATGGAGACAGACAGAGGAAACACACAGAGCAAAGCTGTCAAAGCGTATTCATCCTTAGTATTACTTATACGCTTCATGGAGACGCACGCCATCATCACATACTGCCACACGGACACACGACAAGACATGGACGGACACACGGACATCCAAACCCACCAAAACCCACCATGGATATCCAATGGAAACATCTGGATAGGGACCGATGTGCCATGGAATCACGACGCGTGCACCCAGAGCACACACCAGTGCGTAGGTGCATCACGCACGCACCACACACAATACACGCATGCCACAGAAGGGGTGACAACGAGATCTGTTGGCTTGCCGCTGGCTAGCTGGCCTACCTTTCCCGGGCCGCCGCTGGCTTTGGCTGGAGAGTCCTGTTTCTCCTGCATTTCTCCCTGTTACACCTCTGTCCCTCTCTGCAGCTACAGACAACATGTTACAGTGGGAGCCTCCATCTCTCCCCCCTTCCCGGTCTCTCTCTGCCCAACACACAATGCCTATCTCTTCCCCCTCCCTCCCTCCATGCCTCCCTCCATCCCTCCCTCCCTCGCACTCCCCCTCGCGCTCTTTCTTTGCCACAGCAAGCAGCTTAATCCATGAGCCTCAGTGCTTTTCTCTCTCTCTCAGACTCGCTTACACTTGTACACTGCTTTCCGCTGATTTGCTCTCTACCAGAGAGGGTTTTTTAATGTCATGAGTCATGCAGTTGCTCTTGCAGTTGCTTCTAGCCTATGCGTTTAAGAGAGAGTGTACATGTGTGCTTTTTCTATGTGACAAATCAGGACTGCATATGGGTCAGTATTTTGAATCTGAGGCTGTGTGAAATGCAGTGAGGATGATAATGACTTGCAAATCTAAAACCACCTCCAGTGTAAAACTAGGTTAGGTATTGTCCTCCAGCCACAGTGATCATGCTGTCAGTTAGTGACGCTCGTACTGAGCGCTTGCCATTTACCCAATGGGGTCTGCTTCTCCTAGCTTGGTACCCACAACTTGTTCCCTCTTCAGCTGCTCCAATTTACTCATTCTCTCTACCCCACCTTTTAAATGGAAATCCATGGCAACGGCCAATTATCTCAAGACCAATCAGACACTGAGAATAATGGGGGTCTTACCCCCAAAGTCCCACCCTCGTTTGCTATGTCCGTGGGGATTTAAGGTGGTCTGAAGTGATAAGAGCCCCTGAGTGCGAACATCAAACCTCCATATCATTCTGGAGTGGGAATTTAACCCTAATCAAAACAATGGAGGAGTAAGGCATCAACCAAGTCCAATTGCAATACTAACTTAAACACCATGTTACAATGCAACTGAAATACCAACTGAAACAGACAAAACATGTAGTAGAACTTCTGAGCTTCTTACATTTAGTCTACATCAGACGTTAGACTAAAGTGAACTCACCAAAGCCATCTCCATTCTGGAGGGAGGGGATGCAGCTGCTGAAGCCTGCAGAATGGGTGCTGATTCCTCTATCTCTTTCGCCGTCGTGATGACTGATGTGGACTACACTTAACAACTATTGCAACAACAAAAAAACAAAATGTACAATAAAGGATACGGTAATTGCAACAACCTTGCCAACTGACCTTCCGTGTCTTTTCAGAGACCACGCGTTCTGACAAAACAAAATCTGTTTGCTAAGGTATACCAAATGTATTTGATTCTTATAAAGATAGTGCTTACATATTACATAAAAAAGGTTAGTCTCACAACGTGCCAGACTGCCGGTATTTCAATGTAGATGTGCAATGTCATCCATGCAATAGGCAATCAGAGAACCATAACGTTAAGTTAGAACATGAAATTATCAGATATATCAGCAAAAACTTAACGAGAGCCACATTTAGAGCCACACAGGGCAAGCTCCTCAACGTAGACACTATTTACCTGTATGACCACACAGCAATCTGACTTGAGGTGACAAGAGCTAGCTACCCATCCTCACGTTTACAGTAATTTGTCTACCCACAAATGGCAACAGTAACTTAAAGTGTCAACCCTTACAACTTCCAATCTGTTGAGGTTGGGTGACGCATGCAGGACTAGCAGTACTATAACATTGACATAAGTAACGTTAACTTACTTCTTATGGTCGCCAATTAAGTACCGACTCTGTCAGTATGAGGAGGCAAGAGCATCATGCTGGTAGCAGAGTGGTAGCCTGCTAGCTATCCAAGCTAGTTTGACGGTGCGGCAGCTGAAATGGTGCTAGCTAGCTAGCGATAGCGCTGTTTCAGTTAGTAATGCTGCCTATGTTGCATACTTTGTCATACCTACGTACACATTAAAGGCGTATAGCAAGTTGTAGCATATTGTTTAACCTATCGGTGTTGTGAAGTTACAATGCAATTCGTTTGGTGTCTATTTAGTTAACTGAACTAACAGTTAAGTGTCGCTTATGGTGCTATTGTAGCGACAGCTAAGCTAACAGTTGCTTAACGTCAGCGAAATAGCTAGAAGCTAGCTACTAGTAACGTAAACGTTAACGGTCTAGTGTGTTTAGTTTTGGCGAAATGTTTGGGACCTCGTTTAATAATTTGCTGTTAAGATTAGCTGCTAGTTACTTAAATAAAACATGTGAGTATGACTTGAAAGGCGTATTACTGCCAGAAGCAACGTAACGTTGTGCAAGCTCAGCTAACGTTATGCTAAAATAAGTTACGAGTGTAACTTATCAGTCTAACGCATTGGTAAAAGATATCTTATTAGCAAACTTTAACAAACTAACATTAGTTCACAAGCCTCATCGCACCCAAACGACAGCGAGTGGTAAATGCATTCACAACTAGCTAACGTTACACGATTGGTTAGCTGGCTTCACCGCTCATCTGCCGCAGACCAGGGTCAGCAAACACCGGTATGATCTGTCAAGCCTGCAGTGCTTACGTCGACCCCTACTAAACTTTTACGTCGACCTTGGCCACTCCTTTCTTTCCAGCCCACCAAAATGTCTGCAAACCGGTTTCTGCCAGGTTTCAGCAGCCTATCTCACTCCAGCAGAAGTGTGCATGAGTATGCAGTGTGCAAGCAGAGAGACACATAAAAGGACTTTGGTGCAAGTGACTCACTGGCGTAACGATCCAAGGCTAGAATTTTCGAACACAGAGCCCTCTGCTGGTAATTTCTTAGTTGTGCATTTCGTTTCCGCATTGACATAATACAATATGTTGTAAATGTTAGCTCCACAATCAAAGTCCAAAGAGGGCAAGACAGCAGTTCTAATGTGAAATCATACATCTCCATATGATACCAATGTGCACACATTTAGGCTTCAGCACAAATTGTTTCCTTGAGAGAGGACAGGAAACCAGTGGTGCATATGATGGGCTACTGTGCCATTTGATGCAATTTTCTAGGCCGTGTCTATCTGTAATTGAAAAGGCAATCATCAGGCTTTACATTTCATAAGAGATGGGTCAAGATATGTCATGATTTAGGGGTGCCAAATCCATGTTGAGCTGTTGAATAATGGAATACCCTTCAAGCAAGTTATACCATAAACTTTATTGAAATGCAAATATACATTAAATGGACCAACAGTACATAAAATTGATTGGTCACAGTAAGCGGACTATAAATGTTTAAAATGGATTAATTGCAAGCATACATTTATACTTAACCCCTAGTGGCATCCATCACCCAAATATCTTTAACAGAAAGACAAAAACGCAGAAAAAAAATGAGCCCATTCAGAAATGGAGATTTTTTTTAAGGCGACACAAGACAGCAGTTCCCACTTTGTTCCCACAAAATGTGCCCGTTCAGGTGTGAACTGTTGATTTTGGTGAGACTTTGTAAACAACAATGTGTAATTTATTAAGTCTTCAGAAAACGTGTACAGTAAGATTCAGTTGCAACAAGCCTCCTCTAAGAACAAAACAGGTAGAAAGACAACTGTGGTAAGCTGTAGAAGTGGTAACACCCCAAGAGAACTAAGTGTGCACAGGAATGTAGGTACTTTAAAGGTATTCAAGTAAAGTAGAAAAAAAATACTGATTAAAAAAAAAAAAAACCAGAAACAGAGTTAAACGTGGACAAACTGCAGTTATTTGAATAAATCTCTTAAATGTTAATTTCACCAAAATCCTGAGTGCTTCTATGTTCCTTTTCTAAACATTGTGTATTGTTGCTCACTGGTCCTTACGCTGCTAGCAAGTACACCTTCAAGACATGGTTACATGTAAAAGCAGGTCACAGGGGGCGTTTTCATTTCAAGCACGTCACAATTAAGGCGGGAACGTGAGATTGGGTAAACGACACGGAAGGTGAGGTAAGCGCAATTCCAATCATCTGAGCGCCACGAGTGAGGGGGGCAGTGGTGGGGTCAGAGGTCACTCCGGTGTGGGCTCAGGGGTCTCACTCTTCACCTCCGCCTCGTCATCGCTGCCATCCGTGCCTGTGCGACCAACGAGTCTCCTCACATTCAGAGAGTAGTCCCCACGCCTGGAAGCAAACACAGTGGGTTTTAATGGGATATACCAGTAATCACGCTGTAATGTACAGTAACACCAGCATGATGGCTTTGTCAAGTGAAACCATACTGTAACTAGAAACTACCGTCAGGGCAAAATACATTTGATGTGGACAAAATACAATTTGAAGAAGTTACCATTTATCTTGTCAACTGATTCAGATAACACTACAGGTCACCCACTGAAGCTAGTGGTGGAATGGACACAGTGCAGTCATGTGCCATACCGAGTAGAATTAAAAGAGATACAGTAAACTTCAATGTGTTTTTTGAGCAATAAACTACATCATGTGACTGTAGCGTGATTAATCTACATTGGCCTTAGATGATTTTGTGATTCAAGTGTTGACTGCTTGGGGTTCCTCCACTTCACGATATACTGTCCATACACTCCGGTCTAGTAAACACCTCGCCCACTCTTTAGCCTTTGGGTGGAGGTGGAGCAGTGCTCAGAGCGGAGGGTATAGGTACCGGTACACTTTAATGACATACCGGAGTTTGCTCTTTAGAGAGCTGACTTCGCGGTTCATGAGGTCGGCCGACTCCGTGGCTTCGTCCAGTTCCCTTTGCAGCTTTCTGCGGAAGGCGTTGGCTCGCGTCGACTCCTCCTCGGCCTCCTCCAGCTGTCTCTTCAGCTGACGCATGCGGACGTTCAGCTTGTCAACCTAAAGGATGAAGGCAAAGAAGAGGCCCTCCATGAACTGCAGCATACGGCAGGCCTCTAGGAACAGTGATGGCAAAGTTTATGTTGCATTTATTCCCGCTCTATGCCATCCGGCTCACCTGATCTTTGTGCTGGTCTGTGCTGCGTCTCTCATCATCAATCTGTAAAATGGCCTCCTTCAGCCTCTTCTCTGTGCGCCGCACCAGTTTAGAGGCCTGCTGTCTTTCTCTGGGGTTGGGAGGAGAAGAAAGAAACCATTGACATACAATAGAAACAACATTATTACTTGATAAACTAATTGTGATACACAAATCATGCCCTCAACATCAGTTCACAGTGAGTTTCAAAAGTGTCACGCTATCGATCGTCTCTCCCTTTAATGCTTCACCTCAAAACCAATATCTCTTCAATATTAAACTGTGACCACACCTACACACACTCCCACACCTACACCAACACCCACCCCCCCCACACACTTTGTGTCACTTTGTGACTTTACCTAGTTTCAGTGTCAAGCTGCTCCTCAAGTGCCGCGATCTTGGCCTCCAGGGAGGTGATGGTGGCCTTGTATTTGGACCTGACCGTGTCCTCCATCTCCTGCAGTTTCAGCTTCAGCTCCTTGTTCTGGCGGTCCATCTGGGAGCGCTGGCCCTCCAGGACCTGGCAGGTGCTGCGCTCGGACGACAGCTCCGTGGTCATCTGGTCGGTCTGTGGAGGACGGGGGCCGTGAGTACACATCACAAGCAGGCTACATCTTCTAACTAGAAAACACTTCAACTTGCGTCAGTCAAAAACCATTCAATCTTCGGACCTGCAGCATGGCCTTCCTCAGTCGGTCGTTGACCAGATCAACGTTGAGGCTCTCCTCCTCCAGCTCCTCCTCAAGCTGGGCGATGCGGGCCTCCAACTTCCTCTTCTCATCATTCAGCTGAGAGCTGCAAACAGGAGAGGAGAATGTCAGCACACCACACACACACACACACACACACACACACACACACACACACAGAGAGAGAGAGAGAGACAGAGTATGAATCGTTGTCTCACTTCTTGCTGTTCTGGCTGGTGATCTCATCCTGCAGCTCATCCCGTTCGGACTGTATCTGTCTCTTTGCCCGTTCAGCTGAGGACAGATCCTAAAGAGAGGGGGGAATACACATGTCAAATCCTGAACACATCATACAATCAACAATGAGCACATGGATTCTGGTTATTCATACATTATTTCACTAACTAGTAGCTTTACTATGTATACACCATTCTTGGTTGCTTTTCAGATGAACACATTTGAATATGAGATGCAGGACTAACAGTAAATGCAGATGGTTGGGAGACTCCTTGAGTCCTTACAAACCTCTTGGAACTGGAAGTTCTCAGCCTCCATGCTTTTGATCTTCCGCTCATTCTCTTTGGCCTCGTTGAGGGCTTCGTCCCTGGACATCCGCATCTCCTCAAACTCCCGCATCTGGTCCTTCATCTGGGCCTGGGGGCAGAGGGCAGACAGGGGTGTTAAGTAGGCACCACACTGGCTAGTGAGCACTCATGCACTTGTAGCACGAGGCCCAGATGTTGAACGCTGAGCTTTGTGCTTTGTAGCGCTCCTTACCTGTAGCTTCCTGAGTTGTTTCAGGGCCTCGTCTCGAGCCCTGTTGGCCATGTCGATTTGGGCCTCCAGGTCGGACAGGTCGAGCTCCATCTTCTTGCGCGCGGCCATGGCCAGAGTGCGCTGCTTGCGCTCGTCCTCCAGCTCCACCTCCATCTCCCGCACCTGGAGGGGCGAGGGCAGAGCCATATAAAGAGAGAGTTGCGACAACCCGGGTACAGAAAATTCAGTTTGTGACGTGGTTCGTGTAACTTCAAGTAGTTCAAATAGTTCCCGGAAACGATTTTGACTGTTCGTTAGAATCATAAAATAACCGTCTTTTACTGTCTGTTAACGAGTGTTCGATCCTAACTTCCGGGAACTATTGTTGAGAAAATATGGAACATTAGCGTCAATGGAGTTGTCGCAACTCTCTCTTTATATGGCTCTGGGCAAGGGAAGGTGTTTAATGTTACGCAACATCAAGATGCACAAAAACGCAACACGGAACAGCTTTTGGACTGGTATCACATAAGGAATAAATCAATGCCTGCATTTCAATATTCAGTTGAGCTGCAATAGTAATAACTGAAATCACACACAAAGTCATTACTTCATCAATGCCACAAAACAGGATGTCTACTGTGGGTGCGGTTTGGCATATTGTAAACAAGTCTTAGAACTTCTGAAGGAAAAGTCATTTGGAATGATGGGGCCAAAATTGAACTTTGAGGTCCGAACACATCTGGGGAATAGTCAAAGCTGTTTAATGATTGCACTATTCTGTGATGCTTTCTAGCTTAATTTGAACCCATTCAAATAAAAATAATGTGTTCTGCTTGGTCACACATGTTTTCACAAGAAAAATTCAGGGTATGTGAATTTAATTGTATAAAAACAGTATTGCCACTGGTTGGAATTGCTTAAGTGTCTGTGTCTATGTGTGTGTTCTCTTTTACATTTCTGGTACTGGTAGTCAGACACAGACACAGACACACACACCTGTTTTATCAACTGTTTCCTCTTGTCCTCTCCCATCTCATCTCTACCCAGCAGGTCCCGGTCAAACTGGGCCTTCATGGCCTGCATGTTGACCTCCAGACGGAGCTTGGCGTCCTCGGTGAGCTGCAGCTCGTCCTCCAGCTCCTCCACCTGCGTCTTCATCTCCAGCAGCTGTTGCTCCATCGCTCTCTTGGCACGCTCCAGCTCATGGACCTTCACAGAGAAGAGAGGGGAAGAACAGTTGGGTGAGGCCCCTCCCATGCTACCATCCCTTACTCGTAAGGGACTGTCCTATTACAGAGTGCTATGGCGAATACTGAAACGTGAATAGATACGTGGCCTTACACTCTTGCCAGTTTCGTCCTTTGAGGACACCAAGTTCTCCATCTCCGATTTGAGCATCTTGTTGGCACGGTCGAGGTCGTCCCTCTGGTCGGTCATGGTCTCCAGCTCCCGGGTCAGAGTCAGAGCCCGAGTCTCCTTCTCGCGGGCCTCAGCCTCCGCTCGGTCGCGCTCCTCAGCGTACTTAGTGGAGATGGTCTTCTCCTCCGCCAGCATCTACACAGGAGTAAGGCATCTTCTACATTCTGTACATCTTCACAGGGATAAGGCATCTTCTACATGCTGTACATCTACACAGGAATAAGGCATCTTCTACATTCTGTACATCTACACAGGAGTAAGGCATCTTCTACATTCTGTACATCTACACAGGGATAAGGCATCTTCTACATTCTGTACATCTTCACAGGAATAAGGCATCTGAAACATTCTGTACATCTACACAGGAATAAGGCATCTTCTACATTCCGTACATCTACACAGGAATAAGGCATCTTCTACATTCCGTACATCTACACAGGCATCTGAAACATACCTGGTCAAACTTCCTCTGCTTCTTCTCCAGGTTGGAGACGATCTGGCGCAGGTGGTCCTGGTCCACCAGCATGTCGTCCAGCTCCTGCTGCACCCGGTTCTTGGTCTTCTCCAGCTTGTCGTAGGCCGAGTTCTTCTCATCCAGCTGCTGCATGATGTTCTCCATCTCGCGCTGCACGCGCTTCTTGCTCTCCTCCGCACCCTCCAGGGACAGAGCCTCCTGCTCCACCTTCTTCTTCACCTCCGCCAGCTACAGGGTGAACGGTGGAGTGGAGGGAGAAAACCAGGAGAAGTAGCAGAATTAGATTAGAGTGTGTTGGCAGGGGGGAAATGGGAAGGGAATTTGTAAAAGCTCTCAGGTGACCCTCTTCCTCCGGATGTGTGTGTGTGTGTGTGTGTGTGGTGGCTCCTGGACTCACCTGGGCCTGTGCGGTGTACAGCTGCTTCTCCACGTTCTTCTTGGCCTCCTCCTCTTCCTCGAGCATCTCCCGCAGGTTGTTCTGCTCGTCCTCCAGTTGCCTCAGCTTGGAGGACAGAGACAGTTTCTGCCGCGTCTCCTCTTCAAGGAGCTCCTGGAGTGTTACAAGAGGCCGAGAAACATTGTAGAATATTGGGGTTGTAGAGGACAAATGGAAGGAAACATTAACAGACAAATCAAGTGTATAAAACATGGTGTACTCAAAATTGAGCAAATTCAAGTACTGACAAGTACAGATTTTTATCAGTCAGACCAGACAGAATGGGTCTTAATGGGTTAAACTTGATCCATGTACTTGGACCAAGTTTGCAATAACGTTAATTCAGAAGTCGCCTCCAGTTGTATATGAATGTATGTAAATGGCCACGTGGAGTGTTTGTGGTTCATGCAGCACTGTACCTGCACATCCTGAAGCTGAGACTCCACAGCAGAACAGTCCTTGGAGGCTTTGATGGACTTGCTCTCCACGTCCGTCAGTGAGGTGTTCACATGCTCCAGCTCCGTCTAGGAAGATTTGGGGTGGGATCAGCGGCATAGAGAGAATGAGGATGGTGTATCAGCAGATGACATACTGCAAGTCACTGGTAGACCTTTGGATCTCTGAATGGACAGGTGTGTCTGCTCACCTGCATCTTGGCCACTTTGCTGGCCAGCTCCTGCCTCTGCCTCTCGCTCTCCGCGTGCTTAATCTGGAGCTCCTGCACCTGGGACTCCGCCTTCTTCCGGCGGTGCTCCGAGTCGTTCTTGCCTTCGGTCAGAGTCTTCAGCTCGATCTGCACCTCATTGTACTCACTCTCCAGAGCCTGCTTCATTTTCTCCATCGACACCTTGTTCTGTTGGAGTGAAGACAACAGCGAGTCATATCTACTGTATAGTGATGCCCAGCATATTGATCAATTCATTAAATTATTTGTTTAATGAATGAAATCAGTTAGGATAAAAAAAACAAAAAAAACACATATGAAGCGTCTACTTATGTGCGAGTGGAGTAGACCTTATGTCAAACTAAGTGCTGATTGTATTAGCCCTGCCGGTGTTAACTGGCTAACGAGTCATAGTGTACGCAGTGGTTGAGGTTTGCCAGCCAGTGCTCACCCGTTTAGCCTGTTCCAGCTGCTCGTTGATCTCCTCGAAGGCCTGGTTGTGCTTCTGGCGCACTTCAGCCAGCATATTCTCATGGGACTTGGCCTCATCGTCCAGAGTCCTCTTGAGCTCGGTCACCTCAGACTCTCGCTTAGCTCTGAAATGTAGATAGAAATAAATGGTAGTGGTGCAAAGAATCACTGGCACGTTCTAGAACGCTGATGACGTGTGTATTCAGAATATACATCAGCCATTTTAAAGTTGATCAATTTGTATAAATATTCAACACAGCTTATCAACGATCATAAGTTACAATGTTTCTGACTAATAAGATCACTCGGTTGTGGATCAGTGTACAACATCAGGTGAGGTTACCTGAGCTCCTGCTGGGCAACAGTGGTGTCCAGCGTGTCCTCCAGCTCGGTCTTGAGGGCCTCCAGCTCCTCGGCCAGGTCGCGCCGGTGTTTCTCGGCCTTCCCACGCGCCCCCTTCTCCAGCTCCAGGTCCTCCTGCAGCTCAGACAGCTGAGCCTCCAGCTCCCGGATCTTCTTCTGGGCCGTGTTCTTCAGGGCAGCCTCCTCCTCAATCCTGGAGAGAGCAAAAGTCAGATGAAAATGGATGTGGCGCACTAATATCTCTAGCAGCATCCTCAAATAAATAACCCAATCAACACAATTCAGCATCCTATTTCAAAATCAAGTATTATAGTTTATAGATGGAAAAAAATAATTATTTCAAGAGCTTTACATGTGGAAAACGAAGGTTATGCATATAACGGTTCTATGAGTTTCGGATGACCGCCAGAGCTGAAAGCACCACCTCTGGCGGTCAGGACAAACGAAATAGAACTGGTAGCCTTGTCAGTGTGGGTGTGGGGGGGGGACTGGTGTCAATAACCCACCTGGCTAAAGCGGCCAGAAGCTCCTCCTCCTTCTTGGCTAGCTGGGCGCGGAGTTCGGCGATCTGGGCGTGCAGCTCAGCGAGCTGGTCGGAGAGCTCGTTGGAGTCGCCCTCCAGCTTGCGCCGGTTCTTCTCCAGCTCCTGACGCTGCTTCTCCTCCCTGCGCAGGCGGTCTAGTAGACAGCGTGGAAAACACAGGACAGCAGTTAGGCACGTTAGTCCAGGATCTCCAAAAGCCCTGCAAAGACTCACAACAACTTGTGCACAGCAGGCCACCATCTTCACAAATCTTCTGTTTGCTCACCTTCCAAGTCCGTGAGCATGGCCTCGTGTTTGTTCTTGAGTTTCTGCAGACTCTTGGACTTCTCTTCCTCTTCAGCCAGGATGGCAGTGAACTCCGAGATCCTCTCCTCCATCTGCTTCTTCTCCTGCAAATGACAACCCAAAGTGCACACACAGGGTTTAGGCATTTGACAATTTCAATCAAGCAAACAAGATTAATGGTAGAAAGACCTAATTTGACCTAAAAACGGTTCCAGTTTCCAAAGCTTGCCCATCTCTTTTCATGTATCAAATAGCATTCAATCACGATTCCATTCCACAGCCTCGACATTTTTGACCAACCTTGTTGAGCTTGTTGTTTTGATCGTCCAGCACCATGACATCCTCTTCGATCTTCTTCATCTTGGCGTCCATGGTGACCTTCTCCAGCTGCAGCTTCTGCCTGGCGCCCTCCTCCTCATCCAGCTGCTGCTCCAGCTCCTACAGACCGACGACAGGAAGGGGAGTGAGACAGGAAGGGGAGTGAGACAGGAAGGGGAGTGAGACAGGAAGGGGAGTGAGACAGGAAGGGGAGTGAGACAGGCGGACATCACCGGCACCTCCAGAACTCTTCGGGCACACCAATGCTCCCGTCTCCAGAAACACTCATTCTCGTCAAAATGGCCATCTAATGAGAGTCTTTAGCAATAATCTGGGGAATTCTGATGTAGATGTATCAGGGGATGAATAATTTAGACAGCCTTGACCCTCTCTTTTCAGAGAGTAATGCACTTGGTGTTAAATGCTGGGCAATGGCTTATAATTCATGTCTAAATGCAAAAAGTCATGAAGTGTCATACTGTGGGCATATGGCATTAACCTTATATTTCCGTTTACCAAAACAAAGCAAAATGTACAAAAATATCATTCAGCCATTCACACATCAAGCTCACTGTGACACGTCAGACCCACTGACCGAGATGTTCTGCTGCATCTTCTTCTTCTCCGTTTGCATCTGGCCGACGCGCTCCTCCTCCTCCTCCACACGAGACTCGAGGTCATGGAGGATTCCTTCCAGCTCCTGCTGCCTGGCCGTCAGGCGGCCCCGCACCTCCTCGGCCTCGGCACACAGCTCCATCTCGGCCTGCAGCTGCTCCTGCAGAGCCAGCTTCTCCACCATCAGCTGCAGGGAGAGAGAGCACCAGGGCATGATGGGTTAGAGCACGCCACGTTACAAGTTACAATATCATCTATAGATATATATAAAAAAATGATGAGCCAGTTTCTCCATACAGGGAAGCGTAAGCCTACACCAAAAGAAAACAGGAAGTCTCGGACTAGGTCCAATCCATGTGTGGGACAGTGGTTGATCAGATGACACAAGCCTCATCCATATTTAAAAATCTTAATTGGTTGTGACAGAGTGACAGGGTGATGTAGTGGACAGTGGTGCTCGGAGGGCTGTACCTGGTCCTGCTTGCTCTCAAAGTCCTTGAGCTGCTGCTCAGCCTGCAGCTGCATCTCCTTCACCTTGACCAGCTCCTCGTCTTTGGCAACCATCTCCTCCTCCTGCCTGGTGACCTGCAGCAGGGGCTTCACCTGCAAGGTGACCAGGGAACCAACAGTGTCAAGTCACACATCTCACCATCTGACACTTCCCCACGGAGAGGGGGAGCTTTAAAGGACAAGGTTTAAAACAAAGAAATGTTGACTGGACGTCACCTTGGTGAAGAGTCTCCACCACTGCCAGTTCTTGAGTTTGAGGTAGGCGGCACAGTTCCTCTGGATCACCCTCATAGCAGTCAGCTGCTGCTGCCTCTTAGCAAAAGACCTGATGGAGGAGTGTTCAGGTCATGCTTTAATAAAAATACATTTTTAAACTTGCGCAATGAATTTCTAACCAGCATCACGCAGTTCCTGCTTACTTGCGTGCAACATAGCCCCTGCACCAGGCCTGGAAGCTGATGATGACATCGGTGATCTTCAGGTCCCGCTCCTCCTCCAGGTGGGCCAGGACTCCAGCGCGGAAGAACACTTTGCTCTGACCGATCCTGAAGAGGTTGGGGTCCAGCTCCAGGGCTTTGACCTGACGGACAAGAATGGAGACACCAGAAGATGTAAACAAGGCAGTAAGTAGGTCAGTGAATACTGGTAAGAATTAGAAAAATAAAATAATAATAATAATAATAATTAAAAAAAAAACACTGCACTCACCATGAGGACACAAGCTTGTTTGCCATCCATAAACCCTTTGGGAATTGCACTGGGAGTGAGGATCTCATACCTGAAAGTGAAGAGTTCAAAATACTGAAGGTCATCATCCCGAAAATGCTTCCGTCTCACCTTGCTAACGGAGAGTGCTCAATCTGTGAAAGAGCGGTGTGATGGTGCAAGAGGAACAGTAGTGAGGGGACTAAAACCTTACCTCTGTCTGAACTCCTGGAAGACGATGCGATTGGGGAAACCCTGTCTGCAGATACGGATGCCCTCCAAGACACCGTTGCACCTCAACTGATCCAAGACTAGCCCGGGCTCCAGTTTACCAGCCTGAGTGAAAAAAGTTAACATCAGGATTATCAGCACTTTAAATAAAATCACCCAGTCGTTTTCAGACTTTGCCATTTTACTGAGATTCACACCTTCTTCTCGTGGTTGGGGATGATACAGCGGACGAAGTTGGGGTTGGTGTTCCTTAGAGTGGTCATCAGGTTGCCAAGCTGCTCCTTATAAAGCTGGCCAACAGTACGGAACATTCCCTTACGTGTCTTGAAGACCCCAGGCATCGAGTCCATTCCAGCCACTTTATCCAATCCAACAATACGATCCACTGCAACACAGGAGATAAAAAAAAAAAAAAAAGAGATCAGTCCCCCCACTTAGTAACCTTCAATCATGGCAGACCCTTCATTCATTTATCTATTTGATTTGAAAACCTAGTTAACTACAAGCACAGTGTGTGCTTTGATTCCAACGCCTGAACTTCCACACTCACCATCTTTCCACAGTTCAGACACAAACTTGTCAGAGGACTGGTTGAGCAGAGACACCACATTGTCATTCAGAGGATCCATGTTCTTCATCAGCCACTCGTTTGCTTTATAGTCCACCTGAACAACAAAGGAACAGGATTAAACACTTGGTCTTGGAGGACCCCTAAACACTTTCTTGTATGGATCATCACCTTTTTTTATATTTGTACATTCTCTAACTATTCAAATTGAAAATTAAGACTGGAAATACTTGAAATTCACCCAACATCTAAGGTGAATTCAAAGGGGAGTCGCTAGGGTGGATTAACTTTCAATTTGCATAAGGTACACAGTCAGTGATTCAGGGTTTATACAAATGAGTTTATTTGCAAACACTCATTTGATAAAATTTTAATTTTACCTGCCAGTACGACCCTGAATCCCATAACTGTTCACAATTCTTCCTTTGACCCATTTTTATTTCACACAACACAGTTGATGGCAACACCACTGCACTTAAAATACACAAATGAGCTCAATGGAAACCCATTCAGTAGTGGCACTTGATGGTTGACGCTCTCTCCGTGGAAACGTCATTATTATTATTATGCAAGCGATCACATATTTTCCTCTAAGGTTGTAATTATAGGTCTGTGTAGGTCACTAATGCAACGGCCGAATTGCTTCTGTGGCACAATAACATTTGTATGTGACATGCTAGTCTTCGGTACCTTTCCAGCATAGTGGGTGACACAGAAGTCCGCATCATCCTTCAGCTTCTTGGGCTTGTGGAACTTGGGGTGGTCGCCCAACTCCTGGCACACCTTGTCCACAAAGGTCTTGTCGGTGGCTTTGGGGAACCAGCACTCCTCATCCAGCAGGGCCAAGATACCTGGAGGACCGGACTGGAGAGGGAGACATCGCATGAGCAATTGTACAGTACACAGAACGCTCAGACAAGGCTGAGCACTTATCACAAATCAGAAGAAGGAGGAAGCAAGTACATGAACAGAGAGAAGGAAGCGTTTATGCAGAAGGAGAATGGGTTTGGTTGATCAGCGTCAACGCTGTGGTGACGTACAGGCCTCTCGATGAGGTCAATGCAGGGCTGCAGGTCCAGGCCGAAGTCGATGAAGCTCCACTCGATGCCCTCCCTCTGGTACTCCTCCTGCTCCAGGATGAACATGGTGTGGTTGAACAGCTGCTGCAGCTTCTCGTTGGTGAAGTTAATGCAGAGCTGCTCGAAGGAGTTGAGCTGTAAAAGAGGACGAGATAGGGCATTTTAGATACGTCTAAATAGTGTTGTCACGATACCAAAATTATGACTTTGATTCGATACCTGCCATAAATACCTCGATAGTCGATACTGAACCGATACCACGGTGAAATTCTAAAATATCTGGAAAAAAGATCAATAATGGTCTGGTTCGGTTTCACTTTAACCAGCTTGTTCCTGTCCGGGGTTTTTGTTGAGCAAATTACACTAATAATAATAATAATTATTATTCCCCAGAGCTAGTATGAGCATAATCTCTTGTTTGTTAACATATTTGCCGGCCACTTTTCTTTAAAATTTCCTCTAAAGGGAGTGGACAAGTTAGCTTACTTTAATATTTCATGAGTTTGATTGTCTGACTTGCAGAGACCATTCTTTATAATAGTTAAATCCAGACAATATGCTCAGTAGGACGCAAACCTCCACCAGGTGAAGAGAAATGTGAGTTTAATTTAATAGTCTACACTAGTGAGGTCAATTCTGGGCTCATCATAAAGTCACCGCACGTTCATTATTTTTTAGTCAGTAGTTTTTTATTGTTTGTTACCAATTACACGTGTTGTGTTGTTACAAATTACACGTATTAAAATTATAAGCATGTTAGCCTACTACTATGCTATTCAGTGGGCCATCTGATGACGCCTACATGAGGTCTAGCCTACTGAGTTAATGGTATGTCGTTCATGGCTAATAAATTAACGTTTGAACTCAATTCTGGCTATGGGCTCTACTAAGAGAATTTCAGGTAGCCTATCTTATATCTAAGAAATAATAAAAAAGGCAGACTACATGCCATGATAAATATTACCAGAACTGATTGAATGTTAAAGATCGTTTGCAAGTTATGCTAAAGTTACAATTATCAGCGTGAACATTGAGTCATCTTGCAAACAGAAACAAGCAAACCCCGATGGAAACATATACCTCCGTCAAGGAGGTTTCTATGCTTACTGTCGCTATACCTCGTCAAAATTCAGTGTTGAAAAAATAGTTTTCCAATTAGCCTACAGGATATGCCACACTCGTTTCACTAGTTTGTGGGTACGATTGGGGCTGAACATGGTGTTTTCAATCACTCTCGCTGACCTCTCGGTCTTTGAATTCTTTGTTAAGGTCGGGATGTCTGTCCGCAAGGTGCTGTGCGAAGTTGGACGTTGCCTGCATGCTTTTGTTTACATCTCTTGTGTCTGTGGGCTTGCCTTCGCTGTCGACACATGCGAAATAGCTCCAGACTTCAGTTCACCCGTCTATTTGATCAGCAAGCCGAAGACGGTCGGCAGGCGCTCCTGAACCTGTAGCCATCTCTCCCTCTCTCACTCACTCACTCACAGCCTGCTGCGTGCACACACTGTGGCTGCGTGTACTGTGAGAGGGGAAAGTTAGCCACGCCCACTAGCCTATGCAGCTCCTTGCACAGACACGGAAAGTTATTTTTTAATAAAATATCGATTCTAAAAACGTCGGAAATCGTATCGTTTTTTGCGTTAAGGCATCGTGATACCTTTCTAGTATCGGTATATCGTGCAACACTACGTCTAAAATGAACTTCCACAAAATAAAAGTCGACCAATAACCACCACAATCAAAATGAAACAGGGAACAGGGAACCAGACACTTTGTTGGCAACACATGGTTATCACCAGCAACCATGAAGATCAAAACATAAAGCCTCGTGCTTTCCGTACCTCAAAGATCTCAAAGCCGGCGATGTCCAGGATGCCGATGAAGGAGGCGCCCTGGCGCTTGGTCTTGTCCAGGGCCTTGTTGATGCGCATGACCAGCCAGCGGAACATGCGCTCGTAGGTGGCCTTGGCCAGGGCCTCGATGGCGAACTCGGCCTGCTCCTGCGTCTGGGCCTTCTGCACGTAGTCGCGGCCCACCTTGATGCGGGGCGACAGGATGGCACGGCTGAAGTCCGTTACGTTGATGCCAAAGAGGTGGCAAACCTTCTGTGCAGCTAAAGGAAACATAGAGGCATTTAAGAGAAGTATTAAAAGGGGGAATACACCTTGCACATTGAATTGTTTTAGCCAGATGCAGTTTAAATTTGAACTCATTTATTTAATTTAAGGTAAATTACCAGTGTCATCAGGCATGGAAGCCTGGTCAGAGTGGCGCTCCTTTTTGAAGGTCATATTACCCAGCTGTAGGACAGCAGACACGACCTTCATCAGACCTTGGGGAGGGAGGCATACCAGTTCAACGTTACAACAGGCCACACACACACACACACACGATTGGATGTACAGTATTACAGTACATGCTACTGATCAGTCATGTGTGTAGGCTCCAGCTCACCAGTCTGCTCGTCCTCTGGAATGCTCATGATCTTGAAGGCCTCGACGGTCTCCATGTACATGTCCCTGTCCTGCTGGCCTTGGATGGTCACGTTGCCGTTGGACAAGAAGCGATACTTGCTGTGGTCCTCTAGACACAACTCGGCTATAAAAGAAAAATGACTCCAACATAAGGACACAAATCCAACAGTGCACCTTTTTACAAATATCAAAATGATTCAATCAATCACCATCATGACTGTACTACAGTGCGTGGGGGCTCCACAAAGACTTACTGCGCTGTTTGTCCCCTGCGCCGGCCAGCAGGTAGTAGAAGATATGGAAGGCCCTCTCCTCTCTGGCTTGTCTAATGGCACGAGATTTCTCAAGAAGATCTAGTCAGGATCACTAGTTAAGGAGAGACAAAACTTGTGATATTCACTAATAAAGCTATAACTACTGTAAAATAGTTTTAGTATTGCAGTTTCACTGCTGCTCAAACACTAAAAATGCTGGCCCAGGAAGACAGAAGTATGCGCTCAAAGGATACAAGTTTCAATATTGGCCCCAACAATATAGCCATTCACATCAAAGTTGATCCTGATGAACTTCCCCTGTGAAACGGAAAAATATTCAAGTGAGAATTTGATTTTGATAGCCTTCTTTTAGAAATTCATTAAAATACAGGAAATAATCGTACAAATCTGGAGGAATTGTCGTTCTTGACCGTCTTGGCGTTACCAAAGGCCTCCAGGATGGGGTTGGCCTGCAGCAGCTGCTTCTCCAGCTCCCCCTATTTAGAGAACAGTGAGGGTTGGCAAACATCAAGCATGGATACTAGCCAGGGTGAACCCAGAGGAACCGGTTAGCAAATTAGTTAGTTGAATTAGCAACCGGTTAGCAAATTACAATTACTCTGCAGATCTGTCTGGAGACAGTCCCATTGAAGCAGATTTCCAAATCACCAAACACCCAGGAACCAATCACAAGCACTTACAGTATGCAGCATTGAGCAGGCTTGATAACAGACAGAGAAGTACAGTTAGCAGTATGCAGCATTGAGCAGGCTTGATAACAGACAGAGAAGTACAGTTAGCAGTCCTGTTAAACTCAACCAATGGCTGTGCTGGTGACCTCAGTATTACGGTATACAATATGTGTTTTCTTTGGAACAGAGTTAAACAACTGCATGTAAAACCTTTGTTTACAAGAAAGATGTGTTTGCTATACTCCCAAAAAGACTAGGTAAGCATTTACCATTCTAAGATTTAATTTCATTGCTGGTTACGTCCCTTGGAAATCAGAAGTGAATGAAGGGTCTCCAGACCCATTCTCAATCTTAATTGAGAATTGAGAGGCAGTCTGGTTTTAAATGAATACTATTATACTGTAGGACACAGAGTGTGTCAAATTGTGATTGACAAGACAGGCTGCGCTCTCTAACTGTACCACCAGAATCTAGCAAAGCGTTGAGTGTCAGTCTTCCTCTCAAGAACAGGAAATGGGTTAGGAGAAGAAACCTGCCTCGGCTTGCAAAGTATGTTCATTACACAGATGAAGCTTGCTGGTTTAAAGGTCACAGTTGTCAAGGAGATTTGAGTGATAACAGGAAAAGATAAGGAGGGGAATAACGCACAGCAGTCATAGGGAACTTGTGCCACGCCTGGCAATACTTTTGTTAGTGGTGAGGTTAAGGACTGTTTCAGTTTAAGCTTTAGCTGCAAGATAGAAGCAAAGCACAAGCACATATCCCATCCCCTTCTCCAGGCAGTTACCCAAAAAGGGAGTACAGCAGAGAAACCATACAGAGGTTCCTCAACTCTGTACAAAAGGACAATTATAAGGAAATCACAGACACAAAAGAGCTTGACAAAAAGATAATAGGATGACACCATTTTAGATGGTGCAAGCTGGAAACCACTTTTTTTCACTTGTGAATACCGATTTCAGTGCATAAACTGAACAGGTAAATGAGCCATAAATAATTAGAAATATAGGACATGAAGGCAGTGAGTGGGGACGAGCAAGAAGCCAGAGTCTAGACAAACTTGTGCTTGTGACAGCACAGAGAGCACAGAACCTGCTGCAATGATCAGGGCAAGCAGTAGAGGGGTTAGCAGAAGTTAGCAAGGCGCTTGGTTTTAAGGAAGTGCCCAAAGTGAGGAACCTGGGCGGAGGAAGGCAACTCACATGAGACAGGACCGCACTGCTCTGCAAGGGAGACAGAAACAGAGAAACAACGTCAACCACTAGGTAGTGATGTAACTGAACTTGATGGGTGAGTCATCTTCCCCCCACTAGGCAACACGGCTCTCATTGTGCTCTCCGACAAGGGCACGGTAGAACATGTCCTCCTGCTGGACAGAGGCTTACACTGAATGGGGTAGGGAAAGCTTTATTTATTTACATACATCTGCTTCTTTAAAGGGCATGTACTAAGGCACCCACAAGCACACACACCCTCTCTCTCTCTCACACACACACACACACACACACACGCGCAGTCATGGTCAGAGTGGGAGAACAGGCCTAGGCTTGAAAGGAATGCCTGCAGCACCCCTTGTAAAAAAAACACAAGACTGAATAGAGGAAGTAACGATCTGTGGCAAGTCCACAAGGGGGAGGACCGTGGGTGAAGACCCAGGAATAACAGAGGCCACGATGGGCTCAGGTAGAGCAGCTTGTAGACATTCATGGAGACGCTCAAGTGAAAGGGATAAACAACACGCTTTAAAAGGGAAATTATTCTAGAAAGTTCCCTGGACTGACCGGGTCTTTCTTGATCTTGAATGACGAGGCAACATGAGCCAGATACTGTATGACCTTCTTCGTGTTCTCCGTCTTTCCAGCACCTGACTCGCCCCTGATAGAGACAACAGAGAACAGAGACAACAGACATGAGGGGAAACTCAAACCCACAACCTCATCTGCCGCTCTGCATTTCCCACATACTATCACGACATGACAGCCACGCTGCACCAGAACTGTACTGCCTGTGAAGTGACATCCCTTTCCTGTGTGACTATTTTTACAAGTGTGAAAAAGCTGTGGGTATAGATACAGCACTTGGACTACTGTAACTCCCAGCAGTTGTTTATTGGCCAGACTGTCCTTGAACATATAACATGTACTGTGGCTACACTTCAGAAACTCACAAGACACTTCTCCCACCCCCGTATTCAAAATGGACTCCTAGCCAATCACAGATCATTTTGTTCAGGTTGCCTTGAACTTACGTGCACAGGATGGACTGGTCCTCACGATCTGAGGGGGAAAAAAAGGACAGTCAAGGTTAACAATCAGTATAATAAGGCTAAAACATGGGTTGTTCATCTAAAAGAGTAAAAGGTCCGCACACTTGCTCTCACTTAGTTTACTTTATCTAAGTTACGTTTCGAGCCGCATGGCTCTTCTTCAGACTTAAAAGAGGAGAGACGGGATGTGCACACTGTTTGCAACTAAATACTTGTTCATCTAAAAAGCCCTTACAGTAAGTCTCAGTTAATTTTACAAGGTATAATATAAATGAATGAGACAGAAACAATGAGGAAAAAATAGGTAGAGTAAAATAAAGAATGAAACTGTGTTTATCTTACTTAAATAAACCTTTCATGAGATAGAGGGTTGATATATAGGCCTTACCATATTTAGCCTTATTATGATTTCATTACTGAAGTTGTCAATCATGACTCTGAATGACGCTCTGTGATGACTCATTTAGCACCAGCTCAAGTTCAAATAACTGTGTGGCTCCATTTGTAAGGAAGTGTGTAGGTGGAGCACATTAACCTTTTATGGCCATTCCATTCCCCTTACTTCACATACTTCACACTCTTGTAAAGTAAATGGAATCCAACTATGTGATAGATAGAGATAGATCGATAGATAGATACTTTGTTGATCCCCAAGGGGAAATTCAAGGTCCCAGCAGCTTAAGGTCCCAGCAGCATGTGTGACAAGTACGAGAGGCTCCACTACTGTTTTTGTGTGTGTGTGTGTGTGTGTGTGTGTGTGTGTGTGTGTGTGTGTGTACACACTCACCCTGCATCATGCTCCTGTAGGCTGTGTCTGTGATGGCATAGATGTGTGGTGGCATCTCATGCCTCTTCTTGCCCTTGTACATGTCCACAATCTCCTCGGAGTAGATGGGGTAGTTCTTGTACGGGTTGATCACCACACAGAAGAGCCCTGAGTATGTCTGAGGACAGAGACCACCATGAGCCCTTCATGAACAACTTCACTCTTGTTAGAGCAATGGGATTCTGGTCATTCTCAAAAACCAACTAGCTCTAAAGTATTCTGGATAATGTATCATCAACAGATGTGTGTGTAGTCATTAATTTTTTGTTTGCTTGTTTTTGTTACATACAAAACCAAAAGGACATTATGGCATTTCAGTCTCAAGACTGAGAACACAGCCCTGAGCAGCATTACACTATTTGCAGAAGTGTCGACTACAGCATTAAGATGACAGGAAATCCAAATTTAAGAAATAGCTGCAATGTTGGTGACTGGTTGAGCCATGTGCATGCATGCTTGGTGTTGAGCTGTCCAGCTCGCGCATGATACTCACATAGATGAGGCCGGAGTAGTATCTCTCCTTCAGGTTGTGCAGCACGGACGCCTCATTGAGGCAGGTGAGCTCAGCCATGTCCTCCACCTTGTTGAATTTAGGCGGGTTCATCTTCTGGATGTCATCCTTGTTCACCTTGATCTTCTTGCCCGAGTCTGCCAGCTCCACGACACACTCGTCTCCCTTCTCCTCCTTGATGGAGCCCGCCTCGAAGCCCGACCTGTCCGATGGCACCCATACCAGCTTCTTGGTGGCCCAGTCGGCCTGCTCCAGGGGGTTGTTGATCGAGTTGCG
The DNA here is from genome assembly GCF_963854185.1 of Sardina pilchardus. Classification (NCBI taxonomy): domain Eukaryota; kingdom Metazoa; phylum Chordata; class Actinopteri; order Clupeiformes; family Clupeidae; genus Sardina; species Sardina pilchardus. The sequence goes on from NC_084994.1 coordinate 49,635,698, forward strand.
GTCGACGTAAAGAAACTTCTCTGCACTTGACATGGTTGCTATAAGCAGTGGAGAGAGACTGTCGTTAGAGGACTCTTCTAGATCGTGGCCCTTTGCACCCACGTTACCCATAGCGTTACCCAGCATGAGTCTCTGGCCACTTTTATAGGAAACCTGGCCCTGGGGCGCCACTACGTCTGAGGTTTGAGCCTGACACCTGTCAGCCATTACTCATTCTCCTTGACTGGCTACACCTGGTTTAACCTTCAATTACCTCAATAGAGGCTATATGGGCAGCCTTTAGGAGTGACTGGTTAAAGCTAAAGCATTTCAAGCAAGTGTCACTCAAGTCACATCAACTAAACTCTTGTCATATCATTAGTATACGGACTACTATATAAAACAACTCAATTTAAATATATGAACAAACAAAACAAAGCTGGAATCAAATCTTCTCCCGAGAAGATAGTTAGCCGTTAGAAGAGCATTAACCGGAGTCAAATTGTTTATGCACATCTGGCCAAAAATAGACATTTCTCGTCAGTCATGTTTGCACCAATTGTGTGCTTAAGAGTAGCAAACCCAACCTTTTGGAAAAGGGCGCTGGTGTTAAAGTCTTTAAAGCCAGTTTGGCTTCAGGTGATCTAGTCAGAGTGCCACACCTCTGCGTGAGCACATGATATCTCCAGCTCACTCCAGCATCAGGTCACCTGGACCCCCAGGGGCCCTCAGACAAACCCAACACAGAATCTTCTTCCTCTCCTTCTCTCCACTCCTAGTTATTCCCGCTTTCTCTCCACTCCTCTGGTTATTCCCACTTTCTCTCCACTCCACTGGTTATTCCCACTTTCTCTCCACTCCACTGGTTATTCCCACTTTCTCTCCACTCCACTGGTTATTCCCACTTTCTCTCCACTCCACTGGTTATTCCCACTTTCTCTCCACTCCACTGGTTATCTCCTACATCAAGGAGTGCATACCAGTTTGGGCCAGTAATTATTCAAGGAATTCCACACATGCCTAATCATCACTCCAGGTCGAGGCTATCCTTTCACCTCTGCCCCTTTTCAGTCTCTCTCAGAAACGTCAATTCTTGGCAATGTTAAATCTTGATGCTGTTAATGATTTTCTTACTTTGTTTGTAGTGTGATACTATTTCAGATTGCATAATACCAGTTGTGTTGATTATTTGTTTTGTTGATTTGTACTGTCTGACTGGATGATAAGGTCATTTCTGATGAACCTACACAAATGAAATATTGAATTGACCATGATTTATTGAAAATTGAAATATCTATAGTAGCTTTCTATTTTTCTGGTCTAGTCAAAGTAAGTCTAAGTCAGAGTAATCTTCGATGAGTTGCTTGGCCACAGCAGTCTGGGCCGGGGGAAGACAGCGGAGTCACCCACTCCTTTGAAGTGGAGCAGAAAACACAACTGGAGGCAGGAATGCAGGAGCAAGTTTGGACAAAGCGGGAAATTTCATTATGCGCCACACCCTAAGCTCAGAAGCCAGCACTACCCAAACAGCCTCTTTATCCAATCCCCTTTAGACAGCCTGCACTGTTAAAAATGCTAACGCCTGCATAGACAAACTGCTCTAATTGCAAAGGCTAATCGTTAATGAAGGCTAAGAATGTTTGCTTTTTTGTTTATTGTTTTTTTAATAAAATAATTGACGTAAATCACCATAATGAAAAAGGCAACTGAGCTATATTTTTAAGCCAACAGTTTTGCATGTTGTCAACAGCCTAGCATAGGGGACAGAAACCCCACGGTTTTAAACCAGGTGTGTGGGCATACAGTACAAGTCCAAATAGACCACAAGAGTAGGCCTACATGCACTTATGAACTGGCTTTAACATCAATGAGTTTCCAACTGCAGCTTTTCAGATGAAAGTGGCAGCGTGTGTTTGGTGAGAGTACTGTACTGTATGTGAGTGAGAAATAGAAGAGCTCCAATCTCTTCTCTCAGTTGGAGGGGCATGACTCACTCACTCATCCCTCCCTCATCCTTATCTGAGGCAGATTACTCCAGGCTGCCTATCTACTCACCCATAATGACTCAGACTAAGCTAATCAATCTCAGATAGCTGTGAAGGATCTCACGCGCTCCATCCATATTGCTTCAACAATCTTAAGCCTGAGAGTGAATGATCGGCTCACCCTTAATGGCTGGTGCTACTGAACAAACACACACCAACTTTGGCTCACCGTTGACACGCACGCAGCTGCTTCTCCGCTCCTCAAAGGCAGAGGCCTCATTACACACATCCCCGATTACTCCCTAGCCCTACTTTTGCCCCAAACCCCACCCTTAATGCTTCTGTTCTAGTGCTAACCACTGGTCATCCAACCCAATCCTGTGTAGTAGGCTATCCAACCCCGCCAGGCCTTAATAGACGATACTGACCTTCTTATGGCTAACGAGAGGAACACAGAAATGCTGATCACCAGCCAGTGGAGTTCTTCAGTCCAGTATAAAGGGTCCCACTGGAGGGGGAAAAGGGATCCGTCCCGGTGCTAACTATTGTGGTGCAGCTGTGTAGTGCTCCTGGTGAATGCTAGCAGCAGGACAAGTGAGAGTGCACCAGAGAGGGATAAAGGGATTACAGGCAGGGGGGGTCATCAGCTCCTGTCTCTTAAGTTTATTAAGGACTCAGACACGGGCCTTGTGAACAAGTGAGGACAAACCAAGGGGAGGAGACTAACAAATACAGAAGCCACCAAAACACTCGGCCATGGGGATAGGATCGAACAGAAAGAGAGAGACAGAATGACAAAGGGTGCTCCCATTGTCTGATTCTCATGATAACTCATTAGGTAAGTGCGTCGGTGGAACAAACGTGTTTCTGAGCACCTCATATTAGGGCCTTATTGGGTAACATGCTGCATCCTGTTCAGCCACTGCGCTGCTTCTGTTTGACTACTTAGTGAGGAAGTTTCAGGAAGTCAGACCACAACGAGCAACTGACTGACAGCTCTGCTCTGATTATGGCAGGCAGCACGGAGCTGAGCTGCACATGACAAAACACTGCAGCAAACTGATGTGCCAACAACCAGATCACTGGGAGAGGATGTTACTTCATAAGACTAAGCTATTGCTGAATACATGCAAATTCCTCTTTGGTGTGAGCACATCTTATCTTGCCTACTTCTGCTCACCAACAACTGCACCAATACAGAAAGTCAAACTAAACTAGCATATGGATGAACTTATTTCAGTACAGTGACCAACAATGATCCAACCCATCCCACTGTACTTTTAAGCTTGTTGTGCAAAGAGTTGTCTACATGTATAAGCACACGAGATTCACACCAAACCTAGCAGCTTATTTGGAGGCCAGCATAATACATACCTTATCAGGTGGACAAGTTAAAACAGTGCTGTAGGATTAAGCACGTCTGAGGTAATAAAACCCAAGTGATGGGGGACACTCTTATACAACATCTATGCACAGCAGAGCAGCTCTGGGTAGAAACAGCCAAGTCACACGTTCACCACACTCCTCCTTATCTCTCCCCCACTCTGTTGGTCCATCCGTCCGTCCGTCCATCCCTGGTCCCTGGCACCTTCTCATCTATTCTCTCCTGCTCCTGGCTGTCATTCAATCCCTGCTCTAAACCCAGCTGCCAACTGAACAAGCAAGAGCTGACCCCTAGCGCAGTGCAGGATCAGGGTCTTAATGTTCAGGATCAGGGTCTTAATGTTCGCACATGCTCCAGAGATAGACTCACTGTACACACCCGGCACTACACACCCGGCACAACAACATTGCCCTGCTCTACTTCTGCACCTCAACACCACTGGAGTGACAACAACAAATCCCAATGGCAGCCAACAGGCTAGCTGCTCAAGTTTAAACTAAAAAAAAAGCAGCGTGTAGGGTTCTTGTATGCACAATGATGTGACTTCCTTTGTGGAGACTAGAGAACTGAAAAGTTGGCGTGTGAGTGAGAGGGTGCATGAGTCAGTGAATGACTTGCACCTACCCTGCAGTTACACATTTCTCTACTCAGAGTGTGTACATGAACACACATCAAACCTCATCAACGTCAAGCAACCTGAAAATATTTTGGGTCCTCATTTATTATTAGAGTTCACTATCGAGGCACGCAAAATACAGGTAAGAACAAAATGGTTGAGTGCGTCCCCATCATGCCTTTCGCTTAAAGCAGGTGCATCCGCATGAAGTTGCATTTCAAATGGCTTGATTGGCCAACATCATGATAGGACTTGATAAGGAATGCAATGGCAGTCGTGGTGGCGTCACGCTAAGAACCAAAGAAACCAGTGGAGGCTTAAGTTAGGAAACACAGCACTAAAGTGGATACATTGAAGTTACCTCGTCCAGGCAGGCTACAGACATACTAGTCTTTAGTTTAGAAACTTTGAGAATCTTCGGTAGGCCTGCGCGGTCTAGGATCTTCCATTTTGATCTCGTTGCTAACTCAAGGTAGTTTTCCTTACTATCTCAACAACTTAAATTAACATTTAGCAGAGCTAATTACATGGATGCTCAGTTCCACTCTATTTTATTGAAACCTTTCAAACATATGATATATTTCTTGACACTGGCCGACTCCCTTAGGGAGTAGCATTTTACCTCCACGATTAGGCTACAGCCTAGCCAAAAGTCGCGGTATACTGCACAGGTTGCTGGCGGACTTGAATGAATGCCAACAGGTATAACTTGACCACTCACCTGTTAGGTAGCAGGCGTTCGAAGGGTGTCCGTGTTGCAAGAAGACAGCTCCCTTAATGCTGCATGTAACTTCCTTGTTAAGTTACCGCGTGTTTCGGTCCGCTTCCTTCTATAGTAATGTTTGCTTGTCTTCCTCTTTTCACCCTTTCCTTTCTGTTCGTCGTTCACTGTCATGTAGCTCAGCTGGACGGGCGTGGTTAGCTACTGAGGATGTGCGCTGTGATACGCCCACTTATCAGTCACTGTGTTTTGCGCGACGTTTCAATCAGACTCCAAGCACACCTTTTCTCAAAACTTGCAAGCTAAATTTCTTACCGGTCCCTCCTCTATTTGCACAAATGATTTCTTTCAGGTATTCTTCACCATTCCTCAAAACCAGCTATCACTCTGGCTTCGGTGATAGTTATAAATGAAACATAGCCTATTAAAATATGGTCACAAAATTGGCCTAGGCCTACACGTAGGCCTACTTCTAAAATCACACATGACACTGTCGTGCTTGTTTTATTTTATTTGTTGTTATTCAGTCTGACGAGAAAGCCTCCAGAGTGGGGAGGCAAAGAGAACAGACATTCGTAGGAATGTGGTTAAGGCTAGAGCCTTGTCTGTACCTGCAGACATCAGTGATTTTCCACTGAAAGGGATGAAGGAGTTAAGGGGGGTGAGGGGTGAGAAATATTTTTTATGCTGAATTAATACATGTAGTTTAAGCAGTACCTTAAAATGACTTTTCAACCTTAGGCTAAATTTTGTCAACAAATACTTGCCACTTGGCCTCTTGATGAATCTGCTGACATGTTTTTTTATTATTATTATTATTTCACAGGTGATAACAAAGGGAGGTTTTGGAGAATGCTATGAAACGTCATCGACATCTCCAAGATGTCAGCTGACTGGAAATTATTTGGCCCATGGCTTAGGTGTCTTGAGTCGGGTTTGCTATCAGTTTCTCAAGTCATATTGTTCAACTTCCATTCTTACAAATGCCTGCTGCTCACACCAGAGATGCAGAGATACGAGTGCACAGACAGCATGGATTCCAGCAGTAAGATTACGCCGATGATACAGAACTACAGAATTTGGTGGAAGGTACAGGCGGACAAGTCTGATCAAAGCAGATAGGCGCTGTTTGCTTTCACTCAGGTGGGTCCTTTATGCCTTATACGGTCATGGAGAGAGAGGTGGGGGTGTGGTCCATTGTTTTGGCAGGGCTGGTGTAAGGTTTCTGCCTCCTCACTGTCCCTAATCCCACATTTCTCTCTGCTCCCCCCCACTTTAACTAGTCTAGTCAGACTCTGTGTAAGATCTCAAGATGGAATGATTGTGGAAAAAGCAAGACTTGACAAAACAAGGCCAGTTACCTTCAGTGAGGAGATAGTAAAAAAGCTCTGATTTCAGAGATACGGAGCACTAATTTTTAGTTTTGAAATGATTGGTTTTATAACCCAGTGCTGTAATTCAATCCCTAAATTGAGTGTAACTTCCGTGAGTACCTTGGGCTACCTGAGAACAAGCTACGCTGCACAAAAAAAGTGACCAAGCCTGTCTTACCTCTGTTTTACACGCTCTTTATTTGCAACACCAAACACGAGATGTTTGCCTTTGTCATTCGCACACCTGAAGCACTCTTGATTCTACTTGGTGTTTTTCTGTCACCAGAGGGCAAGTTTGGCAATCAGGTGAAACAGTGACGTAAGAGCTAGTCTGTGGAGTCTGTGGGGGAACAGTGATGGCAAGAGAACAGGATTGATCAGTGTTCTGAATTGTTTTCAACACGCCATCGGTTGACACAATTCAAGGATCCTAAATTAATTTCTTAAGCTGCATGAGAAAAGGCTACATGAGAAAAAGTTAGTTAGAGAAGTTTCCTGCCTCTGAGGTAAGAGAAGTCTGAATGACCCATGGGCCATTCTATCACAAGAGTTTGGAAATGTATCTCGCTTGTCCTGGCTTGTCGTATTAAGCAATTCAGTATTTCACTGCTGAAAGTGTTACACTCATTGCAAGCGCACAACCTTTTCAGAGGTGTGGGCATAACATAGCTGGGGGCTGAGAGGACGCGGAGGGTGGGTGGAATTCAGAGCGGTGCAGTCTTGTCCCCTGCACCACATATTTCACCCCTGACTTGTAAACAAGGCTGATTGGTCAGAGAGGACACAGCGCTGGAGGAGAGAAGGCGGATACTGTAGATCATAGTTGTAAAGGTGCAATATGATCCCATTGTCAACTTGGGTGAATTACTCGTCACGGTCCTCTAACTGTCCTTTCAGTGTTAGCGTGTTCATACACAACACTGGCTCAGTAAATAAGAGACACATAGAGGCTCAGACCGAACCATGAACCATCAACACTGCTTCAGGTACATAGGGGAGGGATGCCACTGTGATTGGCTGTTGAGCGAAAATATCAACAACTTTTTGTGAAACCAGAAACAAATTGTGGACTGTGTGTGTCTAACAATTGTGCTGTTGCTGTCTCTCTTTGTGATAACCTCTCTGCCACCTTGAGGTTATACAGGGTCACTGCTGATAGTGCGACAGATTTCTAGAATGATTTTGACTTTCAGTGGAGATCTATTGGAAATGTGCTGTAGACTTTGTGGTTCCTGACACTAGCCCCACAATATTTTGTTCACATTAAACAATGCCAAGGCGGTTGATGAAATTACTGTAATTTTCGCCATGTAAGTTATTGCCAGAATGTACTGTAGATTAGGACTTGTAAGTCAGTCATGGGAAAGGACAGCAGAGGCTGTGTTCTACTAAATGTTGTGAAAGAGTACGGAGGAATGCATTATCGGCCCCGTCTCTCTCTTCCCTCTTCTGTGTAGTTCCTTCCTCTTTCATGCCTTTGTGTTTCCGGAACTGCGTGACTGTCAACATAAATTGACTGACGAGCCACAAGCCGATTGCTTAGTGTGGCTACATGTGTTTTATTGTAAGGAACCAACTCTGCAGTCCTTTGTAATGACCGGTATTTAATTATTTAGTATCATTGTTGTCACATCAACACCTTGGAGATGAAAAGGACTTAAAACTCCCGGTGGTAATCACATTTGTGTGGAGGCACACAAATAAAGCTTGTTGTCAAACCTTTACCACTAGGTGGCAGTGTACTCATAAAGTAGTCCTGTAAGGCTACAACATCTGAACCCTTTGTATTCAGAGTCGGGTTTATTTAGCTGTTTTCATTTGGAGACACAAGGCTGTTTACTGAGTTAGAGAGAGGCCCTAGGGTCATATCAATGCTTAGTGTAAAAACTATACATTTGCTGAATGCATGATTATGCTGGTCCCTCTGTGATCATGAAACAAACAACGCTGTCTCATATTCCACTGCACTGACATTATGTTAATGTTTCTGAAATACACTTTGGGATTTTTTTTACATGGCCCATAAGCATTGTATCCATAAAATAGCCATTTTTATTTGAAAAAGAAATGTATTTACAAACTTTTACAAACATTACAGTGTGGAGAGGGTGAGAGGCAGGGGACTGGAGCCTTGTGTGGTAAAATGGCCCCCTGTCCTCTCCTGCTTCCTCTGGTGGACCTCTGAGTGATACACGCACTAGACTGATGAAAGCATCAAACAAATGATACAGGTTCGTAAGATGAAAGTGCGTACGTGGGGGTAGAAGAATACCCTGATGAACAAACAAAGAGAAGGAGATGTGAGAAAATGCACTGTGTCTGCTATGACACTGTTGAAAGCGTTGAGCAACTGACCCAAGACAAGCACCCCTGTGAAAAGTGTAGGGGTTGGCCTGTGTGTGCAGACGGATGTGATGTGATGAGCTCATGGCTGTGGTTTGGAGATCAGCGTCACACAAAGGAAATGAGCCGCAAAGCAGGATGGGAGAAGAGAAGAGAAGAGAAGAGAAGAGAAGAGAAGAGAAGAGAGCTGCCCACGCTGCACCACAGGGTGTATCAAAAAGGGAGCCGTTGGGAAACAACAAAGACATTTGTTCAAACTAACATCAGCATAAAACGTCCATGCCAAGTGAGGTCTGTGAACATGGTAAAAAAAAACCCAGACATATCATAGCTATCAAGTCATGAAACAATTACATCAATAGGAGAATAAAAACAATTAACCAGTGATTTATATGAGTTTGCAATGAGTTTGTATACAGACCTGGGAAAATGTCTTTCGGCGTTTGTGTATTGTGTGTCGTGTTTGTGTATATGAATGTGCTTGTGCATGCCTACAATGTTACTACTAGTCATACCAGTCCACTGCGTCCATCTAATTCAGGATTTCTCAGACAGAATCCATCCCCAGTGTCTACTTGAACGGTCTGGTTTGGAATGTTGGATGGAGCTACAGGTGCCATGACCAAGGGGCATCTGAATACTTTAAACAGGAAAGCGATACTCTGACAAAACACACACACACACACAAAAACAAGAAAACAACCTACTCAACCTTATTTAAATCATGTAAAGATACCACAGTGCCTCTGCTATACAACTCTACCTATAGTGTAATTGTTGTTTTCTGGTTTGAATAAAATCAAGAAAAACAGTCCGTCGTTTCCATACTGTCCATGAACGGTTCTTAGCCATTGTGTCTTTAGCTATTTCCACAGGCAACAGTGACGTTGGCAACAGTAAAACAGGAAGAGTCCATTAGTGGTGTGTCTTTTCTCAGTTTTAGATCCAGTATGTTGTTGTTTTTGTTTCAGCCTTGCGTGCCAAGGGTGTTCATTGTATTATCCATGTGCAGTATTCAAAATACTTAAATGCTTTTAAGTAGAAGTTGCACTGTTGGCTGAAGTTCATTTCATAGTCCGGCAACTTCATTTCCTTTTTCACGTGGGAAGAAAAATCCAAGAGGGAAGGACAGAAGGGAGTGAAATGGAGGACAAGGTGAAGGGGACGAATGGAATAGAAATGTCAACCGTATTGCTGTAGGAATATTTTAAAAGTCCAGACGGGCGTAGACATGATATATGTAGTGTATGTGATGAGGGGGAGTGTGAGTGTGTGAGTGTGTGTGTGTGTGTGTGTGACGGGAGGGCGTCGTGTCTAGACCTGAGTGGAGTAGGAGCGGAGCAGGGGTGCGCGTGCGCGGGGGTGCGCGGCGCACAGGGGGGCACGGTCCGAGGGCAGGTCTAGACTGCGCTGGAGATGCAGCGCCGCGAGTGCAGAAGGACGTCGGGAGGGGCGGGGCACAGGAAAGGCTGATGGTCATGTGATCTCAGTATAGGGACCCCGTCGAGCCTGTGCAGAGTTGAGCGACAAGAGGGGTGTGGAGGAGAAGGGTTAGTGACAAACTCACTTGACCATGGCCATCTGAAAACTGCACACAATGTCCAGGGAATGTAAACTGCGGGCAGCTACTGTGTTTACTGAGCTACACAAATCTGAGCTACACAAATTGGTGGCCTTTAGAGCCATTTTACAGAGCTGTAATTTTATTTATTTATTCAATTAATATTTATTATTTTAAGTATGTTCAGTCTAATGTACAGTACTGTATATCACTGAGCTTTAGCAATACTGTATCCAAACAGTCACGCTAATAAAGCAACTTAAATTGACATATTAGATATACCATATGTTATATCTTAATATGACCACACTTCATTCACGTCACACTGAAAGAGTGGAGATCGTTGGGAGTGAGCCAACCTGGATAATCTGTTCGCCCCAGGTGACGCTCACCTGTGTGCTGTCTCCCACCCACTCCCCTTCGCTCCTCCTTCCTGCCCCTTACCTGAAGGCCACTTAACTTTTCGAGTGGACTCTCCACGCGGGGCAGGGTGACGGCGGGCATGCTCAGAGTGGCCTGGGGCGGAAGGGGCCGCAGCGGGAGGGGCACCACGGCCGGACGCCGCGTCTGCTGGAAGTTGTTGATCACGCAGGTCACCTTGGAAACGGGGTAGGGAGGTGTGGGAGAGGGGCGGAGAGGGGCGGAGAGGGGGGGGGGGGGGGGGCGATGGTTAGCTGGCTTCAGTTCACTGGGGGAAAGAAAAAGCCAATGCTGACTGAAGTTTTTAAATTGATGACAGTGGTACTATCACAAAAAGAAAACAGGACAGAGAAATCAATATCTATATATAGAGGCTAGCTTTAAAGAGAGACAAAAAAGAGAGAAAAAAGAAAGTGCTAAAGTGGGGCTGGGATAACAGAGAGAGAAAGAGAGAGAGAGAGAACTCTAAAGAAAAAGGGGGAAAGTCAGCTTTTCAGCCGAGTCAGCAGAGACGATGCGACCCAAGAAGCGCTTGTGTGCCCCTAGCTCCGTGAGCTGGTGTTGGTTGGTGCTGGCCTGGCCTGTGTGATCCAGCTCCTTGGGCGGCTCTCTGCAAAAAGCTGCTGCCACAGCAGTCTCTGGGCATCTCCTCTTAAACTGAGCAGCTGTTTGGAACACGCTCACACTGCATACAGACAAGATGAAAGAATCCCTGCTTTGCCTGCCACGGATACTGCTCATTTATGTACCACTACAGCAGTGGAGCATAAGGGAACACTTTTTGAGTGGTCACTCCTGGATTGGCTAAACAACATGTGGCCTGAAACAACAGCATATTTGAACCTCTCCATCTCCCATCTCCCGATGCTATAGCAACATGTGTTGGCAGTGACTCTGAATGTCAGAGCACTGGACCCTTGTTGCTTCTCACCAGGAAGGCGGCGATGGATCCTCCAGTCAGGTACCCGGCCAGCACGTCTGACCAGTGGTTCCGGTATTCCGACACCCGCACCACTCCCACCAGCACGGCCAGAGAGAGGGCCGTCAGACACAGCGTCGGCTTGGTCAGTCGCGTGCCCTTGGTGTGGAACACATTCGTCACGTACATCTGTGTCACACACACACACACACACACACACACACACACACACACACACACACAGAGAGAAGAAAACATCTGCATATAAATACAATCAATAACGGTGAGGAGGATTTTAAGAATGTCGACTACTTATATCTTCGATATCTTTGTGAAACCTGACACCCCCCCCTGTGCTGGGCACCTACCACGGTGTAGACGGCGGAGTACATGCTGAGGGCGGAGTCTTTGGAGGGGAAGGAGCGGCGGGCGTGGGCGATCAGGTAGGGGTTTCCTGTGCAGGCCCTCCTCTCCGTGATGTACTGCACCGGAGACTGGCAGCCCAGCGCCGTGTAGTTGGGCCGGCAGGCCGACAGGAAGTGGGGCGTCTGGTTTCCTGTCACCACCTGGCCAGCGTTGGCGAAGATGGTGGTGGTGAAGAGGCCAAAGGAGTACACACCTGGGAGATACAAGAGTCAGTTCTAAGCATCAGAACTACACCTGTTTAATTCTCTAAAGACACCTGCTTTAATTCAATAACAACACCAGTCAGAACAACATTTTAGTAGTGGCAGGGCAGTGAACTTGACAGGATATTAAGGATATTTTTTGCACAAAAAAGTTGCAATTCATTAAATGAGATTCCACTACATTTATTCAATCAAACTCTACTGATAACTCTGTGGAACAGAAAGCCCATCTGTGTTCAAAAAAGCAATATGAAGGTTGCTGACTTTTTCCATTTCAGCAGAGCGAAGTTAAAATTCAAGTTCAAATTATAAAAGGAATGTTTTATCTAACACTATCTGTTTACAAACCAACCATTCCAATAACAAAACTCCTCTCAAACCCTGTAGGACATGAGAGGAGACCCCTGGGTCTTCCAGCTCTTTGATTAGGAATAGGAGGCTATATAATGTATGAATCAATAAATCTCACCATGTGGATCAATAACAAAACATCTTAAAAGTAGGTAAGTAGCATTCTGTGTGCAGGCAGACTCCTACCCAGGAAGCGAACGATGCGGCGCAGCAGTGGGCTGAAGTAGCAGCAGTCTGCGCTCACGATGGTCCTCTCCTGCGTGGCGGCCGACTTGTTGAAGAAGCGCATCAGCTCCCCAATCAGGATCTGCAGCACAAACCAAACAAACACAAACATCATGGACCCCCTTCAGATCAGCGCTAACAGCTGGCGTGTTGCTAGGGCGTCACACTCAGGAGCAGCTGTACAAAGGCCGCGTAAATACCGACTTCAGTGTCAGCTCGGAGAAAGCACGAGCCGTGCCCTTCCAAATGAGCTCTCCCCTTCATCAGTTAAGCAACGCTGGCACGTTCATAGTGCATCACTCTCTGAGTGATAACAGCATTCTGGACCAGACCTTGTGGACCAAGACAGATGGTTTATGATTGAAGCGGAACTGCCAATTGCCAACAAGCCTTGATCTGGCAAAAAAAATAAACACAATGGTGAATAATTGTAGGCTGGCGTAGTCAGACTTGAATTCTTATCAGAATCTGAGTCTGGTAACACGCCATTTGGATTAGATCATGGGGCGTGTTTTAAACCTACTGTAGACTGGAAGACAACCCAGTTTATCCCACCCACAAAATTTGAGGATGTCAAATGCCTTAATCACTGTTTACTCTTCGTCTTTAGGAGCTATTGTGCTGTCAATAATTTGTCAGAGGCGATAGCGGAATCTAAATATCTTGCTTCTCCAGTGCAGCGATTTTATAGTAAACAAAATCAACTCAAGCGAGCTCAGCTGACATGGATGACTGCTTCACTGTGGCTCATCTGTCCATCATTGTATAAAGCCCGCCCAAACAGTTTGATTGGCCCGAACACATCAACACAGGGCATATTGACCTCTCAATGGAGCAATTCCGAACCGAATTTCAAGCCCTGACATTTTGCAGGCAGGGTATATTCAGGCTGACTTCCAGGCTAGAACTGTTGGAGTGTGCGGACTCTCTGGAGCAGATGAAGTCATTTGCTATATCTGAAAATCCTCTGTCAGAGAGCCAGTCAAATCACATGTTCCACACCATTACACCAAACGGTGATGTATTATCCATGTACATGCTCCCTGGCACTGACGAGAGGCTCGACGCCGTCCCAGCGTAGCAATTGATTAAGCGAACGGTCCAGATAATTACCTGCTGTCACATCACCGTGCACGCTGTTCAAACACGATTCCCCTCTTTGGCACCACGGGAGAGCAGCGCTCCAATGGGCCTGGAGTGTGAGTGTGTGTGTGTGTGTGTATGTGTGTGTATGTGTGTGTACACTGTGTGTGTGTGTGTGTGTGCGTGTGTGTATTGCCACCAGGCCTGCCTGGCGCCACCTCCCATTGATCACAGGGCTGCCAGAGCGCTACTGACAGGCCACCAAATGTGGGTTAGGCGCACATGAAAAATGCATAGTGCAGGAGTTAGCACCTCAGCACTTCAGCGCGGCCAGCCGACTGCAGGCAGTGGTGGCGGCGGCGGCAGCTGGGTGCTAACCCCTTGCGCTACAGCTAATGCAGGCTGACGCTAAAGGTGCCTCGGGGCCCTGAGGAGGATCTGCAGTGATGGCTGAAGCCCCTTGCTTACTGCATCTGAAGCAGGGGACGGGTCCTATACATAGCAGTGAAGGATAACGGCGGGAGGATAGAGCTGAGGGACAGTCACCTACTTCGGGGTTCCACATCATTAGCATTGCCAATGTGTACGTACAGTACAGTACATGCCCTGCCACAGTCCCACCTGGCACTCACAGCAGCCTCGGCACTGATCTGCTGATCACAACACAGGGACGGCACGGGGCCTCTGATGGGGTGACTCACCTCTCCTGACACACAGCTGCAGATGGGAAACACAGCAGCCTGTAGATTCTAATCTGGATCCACAGATGTAACTAGAGGTCTTTTGTCATCTCAAATATGCCATACATGCATGGCAATGGAAGAGATGGGAATTCTGTACACAAAATGTTTACGAATACCTGTAACCATAACCCCATGCCACATCTCCAAAACCATGAACTTATTCTCAACAAATTGCTAAAAACATGAAACTTAATAATAAATAATAAATACTTGAAGAACAGGAAATAAGTTAGGTAATAATAAGGATGTTTATGTTGTGTTATGGCCACGGTCCAGATTGTAAGGGAGCTAATACAGGTGGACAGCAGACAAAGTGTTTTGATGGTAGGGGCTGAGAGAGACAGGCTCATGCTGAAAAGGGCCTCTTCAACCTGTCTGTTGAACATGACAGTGATAGCCACTGCCACTGAACATGCTCTCTGTTTATTGAACGTGTGTTGTGGGTGGTGGTTATTGTCCATGATCGCTGGCATCCTGTTCATGGTCCATGGACTCCAGCTCAATGGCAAAACAGAATGACCACAGAGGTTCACCTACAAACTGCTGTCGGGAAGCTTGTAATTCACAATGAGACAGTGGCATCTGTTGTAGCACTTGTATTGCGGCAGCTACACTCTGTACTGAAGAAGACACTGAATTTGTATTCCAACCTCATCATTGGTATTTGGTGGATCATGTGGGAAACAGACTGGCCCTCTCTGGGGTGGAAGTTACCAAGAAGAAGAGCAAAGTCAATTGCTACTTTAACGTGAAGGAGATGGTCTGCATGGTGAACTCCATCTGTGAAGAGTTTTTGACTGTGTTTGTACCATGCAATCCCTCATGGAGGCATCATCCCACAAATACAGAATGGCCTCCAGAGACATCGGCCTTCTGGTGTCTAGCCATCTCAGATGGTCTGCCAAAAACAGAAAATGGACACACCACCACGTTATCTCACTGAAGTGGGTTTTTTCCCAGTCTGAGTCTCTTCTCTCGTCACCTCAAACACTCCTCAGATTACGATTGATCAACTAGGTGACACGGTCTTCAATCAATATGTAGAGTTGCTCCCTCTGTGTGGTGTCCAGGATCAGTTACAACTGCAGTGTAGGAATGTACGCACATCTATATAATTTCAACAGGTGCTGGATATGGGCACAAACATAGTCAAAGGAGAAACTGTGCGCACACTGTCTTACATGCTCCTGGTTTGACCTGAGTGGTCGAAACGTTGTACTTTGCCATTAAACCAGGATCAGTTACACTCATTAGTGATGGATAACCAGAGCTACAGTATCTGATCAGTGACATGATTCTAACTAACATAAGGAACACAAGGACTCCACCTCAGGTGTTCTACAGTCACGTCCAGGGTTCTCTATCTCTGATGCCACACCTGCAGCGTGACCACCCCCTGGGTTTGCTGTATCTCATACCTGCAGTGTGACCACCCCCTGTGTTTGCTGTATCTCACACCTGCCCTACTGTACATCTATTTTTGAATAAATGCTTTCCTCCTGCAAGTAACTGCAAATATGAACAGTTCAGATGATGATGGCACTTGATTAAGCAAATTGATTAAAGTCAAGACTATTGTAATGACTATAAACACACCAAAAGTTTGGGGAAATTAGCCTAGAAGTGGGTTAGACCAGTTACCCAGTGGCTAACTTGTTGCTAAAAGGGAGCTATAGGCTAACTAGTCTAGCGTGCTTGCTTACTGTGAATTACTGTGAAAGGCCAGATAGCTGAAGAATGACACATGAAAGGTGTGAAATCCTGTATTCATCAGGGAAGGGTCATTGGAAATTTCCCATAAAAGTGTTGTGGGTTCAAATTCACATGCAGTAACGGTTAACCAGAAGCAGAAAATGGCGGTACATGTACTTTCTAAGTCATACGATGGGTTCCAAATTGCATGTGCTGTATGAAGTCTCCCAGCCTCTCAGCTCACCAATCACCTCTTCTGCACTGTGACCTCCCTCCAAGTTTTTCTGCTAAAAGCTTCTTCTGGCGTTGAGGAAGTGTTTAAGCTCTCAGCGAGGATAAAACGGTGGTACAGAGGATAATGTAATGTAATGTAACAGATTAGTGGGACTGGGACTATCTCATTCCAGCAGGCTCGAATCACACCACTAACTCTCCGACCCTCCACTGCATCTCCAGAGCAGATATGGCTGCGATTCAAACTGTTTCTCGGTATAAATAGCGAGGGCATAGCCGGCGGAGTTTGGGTTATGTGGTGGGTACGGCGCCAGTTTAAGTTGAGCTTACTTTCTGGGGAAAGTGCGATTGGTGGCCCAGGCTTTGGTGAGTGCGTGGCTGAGAGTCTCTTGTGGTGTGGAGTGGTGAAACTGCACGCTAAGATGCGTATGAATTATTCACCGGAAACCCTCGACACATGGTGCCCCTCGCGAGTGCCTTTTTAAACGGCTTTTAAATCACACACATCATAACGCTCAGTCGCTGCTCTCGCACTCTCTCTGGGGTCTTACTATGTCTAGAGTGTGTGTGAGTACTTGCTTATACACACCAAAACACACACACATTCACAGTGTGCCCCCCCCAAACACACACACACACACACATTCACAGTGTGCCCCCCCCCCAAACACACACACACACACAAACAACACACACACACACACACACACTACCACCACATAACCATATCACTCCTATCATTGGCTTCCATCGCATGCTGTCTCCCTGCACTTGCTGTTTCACACACTCTGCATTTCCCATATCTCAGTGGAGCCTCACTAATGAACCATAATCTCCAAGAAATCTGTTTATACATTCACACATTCTCTCAGATGTCCTTCCAATTCACACTCTTCTGTAGAGGAACATGAGCTCTCCTGAAATGCATTTGACAGTCTAACCGATTACTGATACCTAATTAATGGAATTAATGGTGTCCCAGCGGATAACTGATACCTGATTCATGGAATTTTGACCACCACCGCCCTGATTCCTAAAACAGGAAACAGCGGGTTTAGCCAGTCTTTCAGAACTGGTCTTTAAGAGCTGCTCTTTGGCACTGAGATGAGATTTAGATTTTCATAAAGATACAGTGAGTTGGAACTGCCGTCAGTCAGTAATGTCCCTCTGTGTGTGTTTTCATTTTGCTCTTTCTGAATCGTCTGTGCAGCTTCACTCTTGGCTAAAGGATGTCTGTACAGTGTGGTGAAGCATCTCCTTCCACCAGCCTGGACACTGAATGTGCACACATACACACACAAGGTCAGACATCTATTGAACCACGGCCTCCACACAGCAACAGCAGGCAGTAGCCTCAGGCCCACACCGTTTTAGAGACTAGCATCAGGTTTGTGAGGACGGATGTTCAGACAAGCAAGGCAAGGAAAATATCCCTTATAATACTCATGCTTGTTGGCAGGCTACACTCTCAAAAAAGGTGCTCTTTAAATCTCTGGATGGTTCCATGGTGAGTCAAAACTCTGTGCTGAACCAGCACATCAGGCGAAAGGTTCTTCACATTAGAAATGGTTCTTCAGAGCCTCAGATAATGGGCTAGGCATATCAGGTTTGTGTGGACTATGCTGATGTTAAGACGAGCAAGGCAAGGAAAATATCCCTTATAATACTTAAGCTACCCCCACACGATTTCTGATGATCAATCAGTGTGCTTAAACTTAGAGAGGACAGACATGCGCTATCAGTCTACTTTGAAAGGCAAAGAGAAATCTAAATCTAAACACCGTTAGATGATTTGTGTAGCTTGGCAGGGGGTATTCTCCAAGAGAACTCATTAGAGAGCTCTTCAAGAAATAAAAGACAGTCACTTTTGATTTGGAAAAGAAATCTGTTTACCGTGGAATTAAAGGAACTTGGAGACTCTCATTTGACACCCACAATTCTCCACTTAGAGCGGCTGCGTGGGACGATAAGAAGAATGACATTTCTTACAGAGGGATCACTGACACTTGTTAGAACTGAACTGTGCAAATGACTAACTGATGGAATAGCTCTTTCATGACAGGAGAGTAGCGGAGAGACAGATGTAGGAGGTGAAATAGGGTCATTTAAAAGATAAGAGAGAGAGGGGGAGAGAGAGAGAGAGAGCTAGAGAGAGGGAGAGGGTGACAGTGTCTTACCACAAGGGGCTACAAGGAGCTACTTTAAATTCAGAAGTACGCAGAACTAGAGGCAGCATCTTCAAATCATAAAGCACAAACACAAAGCACAACATGGCTTTCAGGCGTTCTGCTGTGCACTTCTGACTCAAGCAGTCAGGTGAACAGTGTCAGTGTCAACGCTGAAAAGAGAGGCAATGAAACACATCTATATTGAACTTTTAGAGAAGACTGTGAAGATGACATGACAGTCCTATGAATGTTATATTCATGTATTCAATGTGGTCATGGCAGAAACATGGAATAAAGACGGATTTGAATTGATTCTCCTTTGAAATGCGATATGAAAAACACAGTGAATGTGTACAAAAGGGGTGACATTTTCTCTGAAGACTACAGTATATTTAACACAAAATCTTTGAACATGAAATAATGTAATAATGTCGTGTTAAAATAATGTAATTGAATTGATGGCATATCTAGGAAACTATTTCATGTATGTTGTTGCCTTTGGCAGTATTCGAAATGTGTTCATAAAAAATTTAAATTATTTCTTTGCGTGTGTGTTCACACAGAGACATTGGTTACTGAAAGAAACTGGTAAAATATTAATGAAACATTGAGAAACTAAGACATAGTGTATCACTAAAAATAAACCAAAACAGAACTGAAGAAAGCCAATTTTATGGCTAGATGGAGAGGCACAATAACCAGCCACAGAGAAAAGACTCAACCAACAACAATGCAAGTCCTGCACGAGCATTACTCCCCCCATGGTTTTGCAGTGGGGGACATTCATGTCAGTTGCATAGCCTTGTGTGCATTCCTTGAGGCATTTTGGCAGTACACCTGCACGCATGCATGCGCGCGCATACACACACACACACATACGCGCACACACACTTGTACACACATACACACACACACACACACACACAAAACACACACACACACACACACACACACACTTGTGCACACAGACATACACACAAAACACACACACACACACACACTTGTGCACACAGACATACACACACACACACAGAGTGGAGTGGACTGAGAAGGCAGCACAGCTGGCTCTGTGGAGGCCCTTGTGGGTATGTGGGTGTCTGCGCGGCTGGCTGCTGTGCGTGCGTGCGGGCTACTGCTCCCTGGTGGGGGCCCCGGGGCCCAGGGGACAGCTGGCCGGCGCTGGCCGGCGTGACATTGACACGGCACCGTGACGATCAGGCCCAGAGCCGCCCTGCTTCACCTCCAGGCCCTGTGCTGCCTCTTGT
>NC_084994.1:49660388-49680388 GCF_963854185.1 Sardina pilchardus
GCGGCGTGTGTGTGTGTGTGTGTGTGTGTGTGTGTGTGTGTGTGTGTGTGTGTGTGTGTGTGAGTGTGTGTGTGTGTGTGAACGCGGGGATGGGGTGGGGGGGGAGACGGTGGTGAGGAAGCGGTAACCTAGGCAGCCATTTGGAGCGCAGCAGAGATGCACTGTACGGAGCAGAGCGTCTGTTCTGGGTACCACTGCTGCTACCGCTCAGGAAGACAGAGAGAAGAGAGAGAGAGAGGGAGAGAGAGAGAGGGAGAGATGGAGAGAGGGGGAGAGAGAGAGGGAGAGAGAGGGAGAGAGAGAGAGAGGGAGAGATGGAAAGAGAGGGAGAGAGGGAGAGAGGGGGAGAGAGAGAGGGAGAGAGAGGGAGAGAGAGAGTGTGTGGAGAGACGGAGCGACTGAATCGCCCACACAGAGCCCTGACAGGAGGGACGCCCTGTACGTACTGTAGAGAGCACACACACACACACACACACATGCTAATGTATGCACACACGTACTGGCAGACAAGCACACACACACACACACACACACATGCATGCACACACATCCACACTCACACACATATACACACATTGAGGAATGTAAGTATAATTCCCCATTGCACATGGAGATGACAGGAGCTACTTGGACGCCTGTCAGCTTCTGTTTGCCTGCCCAAGAGGATGTGTGTGAGCGTGCGTGTGCGTTTGTGTGTGTGTGTGTGTGCACATGTGTGTGTGTATTCATGTTTGTGCGTTCAAACTGTGGGTGGCTGTGCATTTGTGGCTGAATATGTGTGACTGGCGTGCACCTTTGTATCCCTACAGTGCACCCATTTCTGGCATGTTTGTGTTTACAGTTTTGTTTGTTTGTTTGCTTGTTTGTGTATCTCCCATATGCGTGGTGCCCATGTCACTGAACACACAGCACTGTGTCTTTCCGGCTCTTCAACTACTTCTTCATTATAGTGTGTGCCTTCAGTGAGCATGCTTCAGTGTGTGTGTGTGTGTGTGTGTGTGTGTGTGTGTGTGTGTGTGTGTGGTGTGTGTGTGAGTGTGTGTGTGTGCAGTGTGAGGTGAAAAAGAGAAGTAGTGGCGGGGGAGAGGGCAGGTGGCCGAACAATGGGTGTATTTGTGTGCATTTATAAAATGGCCAATCAAAGTCCATCTTAGTAACACATTCAGATCTAAGATCAATTAAGCAATGATAACACGAATAACCTTTTGCCCTGTTTTTATTGTCACTGTCTAAGCAATGGTTCATGAGCTTGTTTTAAACTTCACATTTGCCTCTAGAACTTTCCATGGAACTAAAGACTGAGTTGAGCCTGGGTTCTGCTTTCAACCTTGAATGGGAATAAGGATTAAGAGTTTTGGTTACAGCAAAATCCTGTGAAGTGTTGACCTTCTTCTAAAAACAATACACTTAGGAGTTGGATTGTATTATACACACACCATGGCTAAAGGAGTTGGACTGTTTTACACACACACACACACACACACACACACACACACACACACACACACACACACACACACACACACACACACACACACACACACACACACACACCATAGCTAAAGGCATTTGGGGCACACTCTACTTCCCTTACTGTGGTATATTATCAACTCAGCCACTGTCTCTCCTGTATACCTTCTGTGTGTGTGTGTGTGTGTGTGTGTGTGTGTGTGTGTGTGTGTGTGTGTATGAGAGAGAGTTTTCTCTGTGACCTATTTTACATAGCTTTTGATCATTGCCACCCTTTTGGGGGGAAGAGCACACTGCATTGTTCTCTCTTTAAACTATAAGAGGAGCTGTCACCTTTTCCTCACTACTGTAGACATGTACAACCCCCTTTCCAAAAAAGTGGGGAAGCTGTGTAAAATGTGAATAAAACAGAATGCTATGATTAGCAAACAATGTATATTTCGTTGAAAATAGTGCCACAAGGACAACATATCAACGATTACAAAAACCCCAGACAGCAAGTGGGCTCCTCGGTTTCCAAAACGTACAGACTGTTGTTAAAAGATATGAATCAACTTTTTTGAGCATCAATTTCAGAAGGAAAAATACTTTCTAAAAATCTTTTTTTTTCTAAATATTTCTGTTTTATGCCAATGTCATATGCTGCCTATATGCCCTTTTAGCAACTAAATATGGATTTACAAGAAGCAGACTATCACTAGCCTGGCTAGTGCCTACCACTTCTCAATGAGACGTGGCCTGGCAACCAAACCGAGTTCATTTTCACGTATTTTAAAAAAATGCCCAGATCCGTTCATTGGGCGCCACTGATGTCTATCAAATGCATCTGTGCATAGCTCATCATCCTCTTGCTTTCCCCCCTGTTCTGTAATTGGTCCCCTATCTCAGGCAAAAATTAAGGCGGTAGTTTCCAGGCTGCCTTAGCAGCGTGAATCAAATCGCGCGCAAGGCAGCATAGGAACACCCAGGCTAGATTATCACATACTGTTTTTAATTTCTGTTTTACTTAGCGTCCTAACTCTTTTTGCTAATAGGGTTGTACTACTACCCAGGGGGCAAATGGGGTTTTACAGACATGTGCTGCTGTAAAAGGTTGTCATGCAAAAATAAAATCTAGGATGTCCCAGGATCACAACCTGGGTGGCCAACCCGGTCAATAAGCTGCTGTTTGTGTGTTATCGCCCTTTTTATGCCCCATTATAAGTCTATGGACAAATATATTATGGGGTGAATAGGATAAAAATTTTACCAAATAGGTAACCCCACAAAAATTCCTTAGATGATTATTTACATTAAGGCAATACTTTTTTGTATTGCAAGTTTTTTTTAAATATCATTTACAAATATGTAAATGAGGCATAATATACTTAAATGTACGCAATAGCCTAATTATCAAAAGTTTGGCCTGTACCTTATGGGTAAATACAGTAAGAAACAGCCTGGGCTGAGCCTAACCTATATATTTTCTAGGATCTTACACCTTGTAGATATGATTTAATATGTGCTGAGACAAGTCTCACCTTCTTCCACAACATTTGACAATGAATCTCTCTATAGTATTTGCATTGTATTGTAATGCATTGATTCTCAATGTACACCCATGTAGCTTTAGGTTAGTGTAACCCAAAATTGTCTCATGTTAACATTCATTTTTATATGAAGCATAGCCGGACCTTTCACCAAAAGTTTGTTTGGTTGATAGAGGTGCACTTTAAGCCCCCCAAGCCCAAGGCTATAAATGTATGCAAATTCGTGCAAATTTCTTTTGATAATGGTTCATCTACATAAATGTATAAAGTATTTCAGAAAACTTGCAATACAAAAAAAGTAGTATCTTACAGTGAGTAATCATCTAAGGAATTTTTGTGGGAATATCTATTTGTTAAAATTGTTACCCTATTCACCCCATTATATATTCGTCCATAGACTTATAATGGGGCATAAAAAGGGTGATAACACACAAACAGCAGCTTATTGACCGGGTTGGCCACCCAGGTTGTGATCCTGGGACACCCTAGATTTTATTTTTGTATGACAACCTTTTACAGCAGCCCATGTGATGTCTGATTTCCCTAAAAAAGGGGGTTTTGCTCCCTGGGTATACTTCAATTACGGCAAAACAAGACCACAACTCAGGCTTTACCATTTCCCACATTCAAATGGGTGGACAAACATGAGGGTCACTACAGACATCCATATGGGAATAGAATAGAACAGAATAGAATAGAATAGAATATATACTTTTTTGAAATTCAGTTCTCTGCATTTAACCCAATTTAACCGAATTAGTGAACACACAGCACACAGTGAACACACAGTGAGGTGAATCACACAACCCAGAGCAGTGAGCTGCCTGCCCAACCAGCGGCGCTCGGGGAGCAGTGAGGGGTTAGGTGCCTTGCTCAAGGGCACTTCAGCCGTGGACTGGACGGGGATCGAACCGGCAACCCTCAGGTTACAAGTCCGAAGCCCTAACCAGTAGGCCACGGCTGCCCCATGGGTGGACAAACATGACGGTCACTACAGACATTCAAGTGAGTGGACAAACATGAGGGTCACTACAGACATTCAAATGGGTGTACAAACATGAGGGTCACTATAGGCCAGAGAGGTTTTAACAAACAGACTAGTGGGTGCAATTAGTCAGCGCGGCATGAACGGAGCTGCAGGCCCGAGCCCCTAAATGCTCCGTGTCACTCCGCATCAGTCCAGCAGCGGCTACTCTCAGCAGCGCTCAGCTCTGACAGACTGCTGACGCTGGCTTCTTGACATGTGTGGAGAAGAGGACGCGAGGGGAGGACTGGACAATGGGAAGTTTACATGTGCACGGTCAGTTTTCGTCAGTTTGAGGATCTGTGAGGATCAGTAATTTCCGGTGTGTATAAGCCGCAGGACAGTGTTTTATCCAAGTTAAAAGAAACAAAACCATATTAATACCATGTTAACTGTCCCCATGTAGCTGAAGCTGAAGAAATTTTGCTGAAGCTTAAGCTGAAGAAATGTTGCAAATACAATGTATAAGCTGTAGTTAATAGTTGGAAAATTAAGGTAGCTTCACTGAGGTCATGGAAAATGAATATAAATTGCAACTACATGATAATATACAAGATACACATACTGTACATTATTGTTTGGTTACGCTACATTCATACAGTACAGTATAAAACAATAGTGGCATATGGCTAAATCTGTACACTGGTATCTGGCTGGGTTTGTTTGGCTCTCACTTCCACAGAGCAGATCGCTTCCCAAAATAATGACATGGTGGGCGCGTTTTGAATTAAGAGCCTATTATCCCCACATGCTTGAGTAGTCACTGCTGTTCCAACACAGACAACCATCACAACTTTCACCCCATCTCCAGGCAGCCAATTGAATAAGTAGAAGTAGAAGCACTAGAAGGCAACGGCAATTATCACTCTGAAAGAACAAGACACTGCAAATAAATGAAAGATCTGATTAAATATGACAGTATTTACCTCAATTATTATTCCTTAGACTTATTAGCGGATGCTAATTCAAAAATGTATCTTTTTTTAAATCACATTCCAGGAGGCGACGACTAGGAGGATAAACAAATCTGCCTTTTGCATAAACATGAGGCAAAGTGCGACTCAGGTGAAGAGAGCCAGCGCTGGCTCTAGCAGGGCAGCCCAATTACTGTCCAAGTGGAGCGGAGCGAGAACCCACCGCAGGAACGGGAGCTGACCGCAGGCTCCGTCCACACGGAGTGTCCCTCCCAGACACCTGAGCCCCGAGCCCTGGCTGAGGGCTCTGCCGACTATCCCGCGTGTGTGTGTGTGAGTGTGTGTGTGTGTGTGTGTGTGTGTGTGGGCTATAAATAAAATCCCCACCATTCAGAGAGTTCAGCGCAGCGGTCATTCAACCAAGAAGTCATCTCCCAGATCATTCACTTAGAAATCATTCCATTATTATCCTGCATTTCCTCAGTTCATGTGCAAGCAGTAGTAGACGCTCTTTGTACAGTAGTGACACATTTGCTGTGACTATAAAGTGCATATTTCTATTTAAGGGATTACAGCCCAAACATACAAACACAGACATGTGTGTAGTTGGCACAGATCTTATAACAAATATACACACATCCATCAACACATATCACATGGCACATCCATCACCATATATCACATGGCACATCCATCACCATATATCACATGGCACATTCATCAACACATATCACATGGCACATCCATCAACATATATCACATGACACATTCATCAACACATATCACATGGCACATCCATCAACATCCATTACTGTATGTCACATCCTTCCACCCCAGCTGCCCCTGGTCACTGTGAGTTGGTGTGAGTGTGAGGACGGAGGTAGAGTAGCTGAAGCAGCTCTTACCAGCACAGTAGGGATGGCCGTCACCAGGGAGTACACCAGCACTGGGGGAGCCTTGCTCTCGTCCTCCGGTCCCGGGTAGGGCTTGGAGAAGGTCTTGTCGAAGCAGAAGAAGCCCTGGACGTGGACGGGGAACGTGTCCGTGTACTCAAAGTAGTACGCCAGGAGAACCGTCCCGGCCATGATCACCAGCTGGAAGTAGAACATGGTTCCACTTTTAGAGCGCAGAACGGACGAGAGACATTAAGACAGAGAGGCGCGCGGGAGATCCGTGTGGACGGCGGCGGCGGAGGAGAGGGGAGAGCGGAGGAGAGAGGAGGCGCGGAGAGAGGAGACGCGGGCGCTGGAGGAGGAGGGGTGAGGGGAGGGAGGCGCGCTAAAAAAGCTGGAGCTCCCCAGAGGAGCGGCGCAGTCTTGCTCAACGTGTGAGAATGAGTGTAGCAGGAGGCGCGCGGAGAGAGCATGCCTGACAGAGATGGAGAGAGAGAGAGAGGGGGAGAGAGAGAGAGAGAGGGGGAGAGAGCGAGAGAGAAAGAGAGAGAGAGAGCGCGCGGTTAGGATCCACACGCGCGCATCTCCAGGAGCTGAAGGAAGAACCAAAAATAAAACTGCACAGATGCACGCAGAGAAATGCAAAAGAAGAAGAAGAAAAACAACAGCACAAACAGCGCAGGAGAGGGACGGGAAAATAATGAGTGGAGGAGAGAGAAAGACGGAGGGAGAGGAAGGAAGACAAGGATGTGAGTGTGAGAGAGAAAGAGAGAGAGAGAGAGAAAAAAGAAAGAGAGGGGAGGATGCAGAAGGAGTGTAAGTGTGGGGGAGAGAACCAAGAGGATGAAGGGAGGGCTGTGTGCATCTGCGCTTCTCTCTCTCTCTCTCTCCCCCACTATGAAGGAGTGTGTGGGTTGTGACTGTGTGAGCATATGTGTGCTTGTGTGCTAGCTGTAGGAATATACTGAATGAATCAACTGCCTAAAGGGCACAGTAAGTGCATGGATGAATTAAATGGTATGACATTGGCCAATAACAGAGAGAATCACAGAACACAATTAACCCAGCAGTATGCAGAGCACACAAACACAGTGATCTCACTGGTCACACTGAGGAGGAAATATTGGGAGGCACATCCTCGTGAAATCTTTGGATGAAGGTGCAGAAGTTGGGAAAAGAAAACAGGAAATACAGGGAGGCTATAACTCAATTTATTATAAGATCCAGTCTGGCATAAATGTCATTCACTGAATTGATGTCAAGATAAAAGCTGTTGCCAAGATGAGCAATAGAACTGCCCTTTTCATGGCATTTTGGTCATATAAGAACCAAATGACTAGAAAATTGCTTTAAGTAGTGTTGAAAATCTTGATGATATACAATCACAAGTGACAGATCAAGTGTTTCGACCACCAGTTTCAAAAGAACTTTCCAGAACCCAATTGAGGGCAGCCAGCCACCGCTTTAAAAGGAGCCCTGGAGGAGGCTGAAGGAGCCAGAGAAAGAAAGGCTCCATAATGGAGGTGAATCCCGACTGAGAGAGAGCCCTCTGTGTGCTGCCAACTTCAAAGCAGCCTCACAGTCTCCTTTTGACGCAGTCAGAGGAGAAGCACAACGCAGACCCTTTAATCTTCCCCTGTGAATCGGCTCCATAATTTAGCTGCTTACTGTCGTCTGTTTGTCAGCTCACGAGTGGCAACAACGGAGCAGGAATTAGGCTATAAAAAGCCGCCGATAAACGTGCTTTGGTAATAACAGAGCTTTGGGAAGTGCATTATGTCCCTATTAGTGGCACAGTTTACAAACCTTTGTCCCTGTTAGCTTTACAGGTCCTCTCCTAAAAGAGCATTCACACCATTTACACCACATTTGGGGGGAAAAAATGCTTTTAGAAATACTTCAAATATCGTACAGCTAATAAATGGTTTGTATGAGAGTCTGACTGGTCAGTAGTTTCAGTGGTAGGGCTTCCACAGAGTTCCACAGTGTTAAGAGACCCACTACAGTATATCTCTGGAACTCTAATCTTAGAAAATATAATTAGGAGGAAGTCCATATAGAAAAAGGTCTTAAAAACGGTCAAATAACAGGTGCAATAAAGAAGCTAATATGGCTACAATTTATTCCCTTATTATTCTGTGCTCTGGACTGTAGATTGAAAAAACCAAACGGTGGCCTGTGGATGACATAGTGCTCCTCTGACTGGGGGAAACAGTTGCACACAGACAGATACGACACCAATTTATTCAACAGCGCAACCCCCTGTGGGTGCAGTGGCACAACTCACAGTAGACATTTTATCCTTGCAATGCACTTGAAACTGTTATAAAATAAGTTGCATTTCATAAATTAGCATTTTAAAACAAAACCCTGTTTCATTCAGGACCCCTGAAGAATGCCTCAAAATGCCAAATGAGGGCAGAGTTGATAACATTGTTTTAAACAGCATATATTGGATTGATATAGATGACTAATTAGCCACTGGGATCCTGAGGAAACGCTTCATTCCGACCTAATTAGTGCACTTGAGTGAGCTGTCTCCACATTAACAGTGGAGAGACACAAACCAGTCCAGATCCAGGCACTCATTTCCACTGCGGATGGTGAAGCCTGCGAGTTGGGATTATAATGCGAGTTGGGACGATAATGATTCATCGCGTTCACTAAAATCTCAGCTAGTGGCTCCAGTGAGTCATCGGTTACCCATGCTTCTATCCGTGACACTTTACTTATCACTTTCGCTGAGCTCCCAGCATCCCTTCACGTTGGCACACGCATACTTGTGGTTAATGTCACAGCATTACTGGCTTTGCCAGATACTGTTTCACCACAAACTTCTCTTTTAAAAAAAACAAAACAAAACAAAACAAAAAAACAAATATTCTGCTAATCATAAATAATTAAAGATGCTATAGAAATGTATTAAAGATGATGTCATTAACTGAGTTTACAGGGTGATGATTGACAGGCGTCAATGTCACCACACCAGGATGGGACACCTGGGTGACCCTCTTGTGATTGGGTCACTGGCAGGGTGCTCTGTTTTACAATGCAAATGAGGGACCACATGCCTGTCGTGGGTGCGACTGCATTGTGCTCCAACAAAGGCGGAGCAGATGGTGTAAAAGTCAAATAGAAAGTCACAAGGTGGAGATGTTATACCCCGACTGACCACAGCATAGCAAATGATGCTGTTCAGGCGGTCAGGTGCCAGCGAGAGCTTCATTATGTATTAACAATATTGAGAGCTTTATCTGTGACCTGAATAAGCTTGTGTTTGGAAATGAATCACCATGGCATGGATAAACAAACACGCTTACCAAATGGCTCCTAGAGTTTGTATGATTTACACTTCATAACACATTACTAAATGAAAGGACTGTCAAGAGGATGAATAATTACGCAATCTCATTGTTAAGAGGTGTGTACAAAACAGCCTTTTCTCTATTTATGGACTGTCCTCAAAATGTTCTCAAACTACTCCCCAAATTGAGCTGAAGAGACCATAAAGCTTTCAGCTGATTAAATACGACCAGAGGTTCCTGTGACCTGATTTTTTTTTTTTACTTAGGCTGTTTACTCACTTAGTCAATTTTAGCCTGCCTGAATATTTCATAGCCGTGCCTGTACCGCTCTAAGTTAAGGCACTGCAGCGACTCTATCCGTTTGTCAGCTAATGACATTCCAGACACTGGCCTCGGAGATGAAGGATTCAACACAGAGAGAGTGTGATTAAGGAGCGAGAGAGAGAGAGAGAGAAAGAGAGAGAGAGGGAGAGGGAGGGAAAAAGAGAAAAGACAGATAGACAGAAAGAGTAAGTAGGATAGATGTTTGGCTCCCTAAGGAAGACATACTTGTATGAATTCACAAAGTCCTTGCCAAGTCGATGCAAGCCAGAATTAATCCGATGATAAATATAAAATGGTTTCTCAGTTTCTCCGTTGCGGGCGTAAAGATCACATCTGCTCTAATTATTGGACGAGTGAACAGCATTAACACTGGCTCTCTGTGGGGGTCCCTGAAGGACTCCAAGAAGTGTGAATCCGTCTAACTCGCTCATATCTCACACTGAACGCTGATTTGATCACAGGCGCATATCTCCCTTCAGTCCTTTTATTTATAGAACAGGGAACCGAGACGCGAATAAAACTTCTAATGCAAAAATCTTCAGATCACAGATATGCCACATCCTACACAATGTGTTTGCAGGGTGTACACATCACTGGTATGCATGTACAACGTGTGTACTGTGCAGTGTGCACCATGTTATAAAACATCAAGTTGCATGCAGGTGACTCCTGCTGCCGTGAAACTACTGAATAATAAAGAAGAGCGCGGATTAGAGAGATCATACTCGTTTTCTTGCTGATTCAAAAATCACCTGACCCATGAATAATTCTCAAAAATAATTTCTCTCATGTGATGCGCGCATAGGGACCCCGCTGTCTTATTTATGTATGCATGCTCCAGTTTTGGCTTCGGAAGAAGCCCCGTGTGCCACCTAGTGGCAGAACAGAGCACTGCGCAACGTGGACAAAAGGAGCAGATGAGGGAGAATGATGAGTGTCGTTGGGTGCGCAGGAGAGAGACAGATGGAGACATCACGGTGAGAGACACATGGTGGCACTGTTGATACATATTGGATTAGAGATCTCCTTACCGAACAGACACTGAAGCACTTAGAGTGGAGACAAAGTAATGGAGTGCAAGACAAAGATGACACTTGTATGTAGGCAGATGAAAGATTTCATTCTCCTTCTCTCTCTCTCTCTCCCTCTTTCTCTCTCTCTCTCTTTATCTCTAGGAGAGACGCCTACTGTCTCTCGCCCCTGTCTCTACCCTTCCCCCACCGTTATTGTTCTCCTGTGATCTTTCTTCTTTGTCAAACTTCCCCTGTTCCCTTCATCTCTTGTATCTCTCATGTATGCTGTTCTCCAGTGCTCCCCAGGCTGCCTCTTAGTCTCACCAGCTGTAGTCTCCCCACCACCACAAGTGCCAGCACAAGGCTGCTCCAGTAACACAGCACTCAGCACACGACACGACACACAGCACACAGTATACAACATACAGTACACAACACACAGCACACGACACAGTGTACAAAATACAGTACACAACATACAGTACACAACACAGTACACAACACACGACACAGTACACAACACAGTACACAACACACAGTACACGACACACAGCACACAATAAACAACACACAGTACACGACATACAACACACAACATACAGTACACAGCACACAGCACACAATACAACACACAACACACAATACAACACACAACACACAGTACACAACACAGCACACAACACACAACACAGCACACAGCACACAACACA
This sequence comes from Sardina pilchardus, assembly GCF_963854185.1. Taxonomy (NCBI): domain Eukaryota; kingdom Metazoa; phylum Chordata; class Actinopteri; order Clupeiformes; family Clupeidae; genus Sardina; species Sardina pilchardus. The sequence continues at coordinate 49,671,571 of NC_084994.1, forward strand.
CCACACACAACACACAGTACACAACACAGCACACAACACACAGCACAGAGTACAATGGCTATATATAGAGCTGGAAGACATCCTCAGGAGAGAGTGAGCACACTGCAAAGCAGCCCTTCATGCGACCTCAACCCTTTGAAAGTAACACTGAGCATCCACAGTATAGCACATGCTATAAAGGTCTGGGATATTTATGTGTTTTTCTATAGACGTATAATGTGCAAGACGTATAGAAGGGGGAGGAGGCGGAAAAGAGAATATCAGACGAATGCAAATGTGAACTCCTCTGAGCACTCAGGTTCCACCATCCCCAGGAGCAGGCAGTTACGCAAAGCTCATATGCTTTTAAAAACATCTGTTTTGTCTGTGTGTGTGTGTGTGTGTGTATGTGTGTGTGTGTGTGTGTGTGTGTGTGTGTGTGTGTGTGTGTGTGTGTCAGACAGAGAGAGAGAGAGAGAGAGAGAGTTTGTAAGAGGCCTCTTTTGATCTCTAATTCCTTATCAATGAGCATTATACCCCATCTTGCTACCTGAGAAGATAACCATGTCCCTTATCACGGTCTCATCATAGCTCTTATCATAGTGGAGTGAACTGTCAATAACTGTAAAGATTTGTTCAGGGCACATATGCATTTCCATAATACTCTTTCTTTTGACAAACACTGGAAGCCAAGAATGAAGGATGGTGGCGTTCATAATACCAACAATAAATATTTAAAGAAACCTGCCTCTTCAAACTTTAAACTATTCATTTGTTTGGCAACGTTACAGATAAAAAAACTCTCATCTGGTGACATCATTCAGGTATGGAGTTTGAGAGGGCTTATTAAATGATTAAAAAGATGCCTTTGGCAACATAAGGCAAAGTTGCCGTTCGGAAATTACACTCTGGTGGCTGGATGAGCGAAGCGGCTGACTTTTTTTTAATCCTTTCTGAGAGTTGGCAGCCGTCTCAAAGTAAACACTCATTTATGAAGTGCGGGGCTGCGCTCTAATCCGCCCTAATCCCAGATCCAGTGATAGACGCGTTCTCACAGCGCTCTGTGGAGGAGCGGAATCAAACCGAGACCAGATGAGACGAGATGGCCACACGAGGAAGAGGAGGAGGAAGAGGAGGAGGAGGAGAAAGAGGAGGAGGAGGACAAAGAGGAGGAGGAGGAGGAGGAGGAGGAGTAGGTGGAGAAAGAGGAGGAGGAGGAGGAGGAGGAGGAGGAAGAGGAGGAGGGGGGCACGTTATCAAACCAACTTAATAATGAGATGCAAATGCGGAACAGGAAATGGCAAGCCGCAGGGGGAAAGGCAAGCGCCACAGTCTCTTAAATTCTCCCTCTCCATCTCAGACGTCAGCCCGCCAGATTACACACACACTGAGTCACACTGCAGCGGACGCTAAAGCCGATCTGTCCAGTGGCGCGCCACTGCCCGTTTGGCCCACATCTGGCCCTGATACGGCCCGCATGTGGCAGACCTGGTCCACATCTGTCCAGCTGCTCTCTGGGAAACTCCTGGGGTTAGCCGCTCGCCCCAGCCTCCCCTCTCCCACAATGCACTCTGTCTCCATCTCTGAATTTATAGTGCAGTGCTGGAACATCCAACTAATGGACTAAGATGTCACTATAGTAACTAGTAAGTAAGGTGTGTTTTGAGGTGATTGCAATGCTAACATTAGCCTACATCAATGGTGTGTGTGTGTGTGTGTGTGTGTGTGTGTGTGTGTGGTGCCGCGGGCGGTTATCTTGGGCATGACGGGTACGCGGGCACAGGCGTCGGCTGAGCGTGCCAGCTGAAGAGCGTGTTAATTAGAGGGATTAATTAGGAGGCACTTGTGAGGGGTTTGGTCCCCGGAGTCATCTGGAGTTGAGGGAGGAGGAGCGCTTTAGGGACGAATGAAACAGAGAGGAACAGAAAGGGCTCATGCAGTTGGGGGAGCTGAGCAGTATCTCCTTGGTGTGCTGGCCGCCTCTGACTGACCTGGGGTGCGTTTCCCAAAACAATACTGTAGTTGCTAACCTGTTGGTTGGTAATGGGAAATTGCATCGCAACCAACAAAGTGGTTTGGAAACGCACCCCTGAACAACACACTGAAAGGGAAAAATCACAGACATAACTAAAGAAATGGTGCACAATACAATGCAATGCATTGCAAACGATCACAAGTCCACAGCAGTGGGCATGTGCATGTGCAGTGGAATGGTCATATTTGTATTCTGAGACTTCACTGCGACTGACAGGCTGGCCAGCTCATGGGCCCTGGACGCTAATCTCAGCACCAGCCTGCTGTTTGAGGAACAAGACGTGCTCACACGTGCTCTGTAGAGATCCCCTTTAAAACTACGCAGGACTCCCGGCCCACAAGTGGGTTTTGGCCATGTGCTGTAAATGCAGGCTGTGCTCTCTATTGACTGAGAAGGAAACAGAAGCTCCCGTGAGGACCAGGCAGACAGACAAATAGCCAGACACACACACAGAGAGTGCAGAGAGCAGAGACTCAAATCAATACTGTTGATTTAGAGTGAGTACACCAGCAGAGGTCATAAAAGCTCCCATTTATATCTGAGAGTTTCCCCTGCTGAGACCACCCCTGCCCTGCCCATTCAGATGACCAGATGGACAAACAGACCACAGACGGACGCTCAATACTGCTCTACTCAATACTGCTCTATTTCAACGGACTCCAGCTTTAACATGTCCAACAAGCATAACCAACGAAACCAAAGCACAGATGGAAGTATTTGTCAGAATGAAAAATAGAAAGTGGCTTTCAAAGACTGCCATTGATATGAAGCAGTATGGCAGTGGCATTGGTAAGGATATACTGGACCCAGGACTCCCACGATCACAAGTGCCATATTGCTTTTATACGATAGTTTACTTTATGGTCTTACTCTATAACGATCAAATGTGATGTTCTAATATGGAATCGCCACTCTCTCGTTTTGATTTAATGGGATGTGCACGTCTGAGTGATCACTAGCAGTAAAGCGTCCGAGTGTGGATGTCCTGGGATGTCCCCACCCTGGATCGCCTCTCGTCCAATCAGAAATGAGCATAGTTTGAGCAGACCTCACTGTATAACGAGATGAAAACCCTGCAGCACTCAGCACTCACTCACCTCCACGAAGAGGAAGCACGGCACGATGTAGGTGCTGCTCTTCATCCCAGATCCTCCTCCAAAGTTCGTCCTAATTCCTGACACACCTAGCATCCTCCCACCGACGCCTGTCCTCATTCCCGACACACCTGGCATTCTGCCTCCTCTTCTGCCTCCAACCCTGTTTGTCCTTCACACCTAGAAAAACAGACACACGGATTACTAAAACAACACGCAGAACACACAAGCGTGTAGCACGGTGTGAGAGCTGCAAAAAGGAGCCAAAAAGAGGAACAAATATTAGGGATTTATTCATGCAATTTTATAGGAAATCAAACGGCACTACTTATCGCATGCTTGAATGACCTGAGTGCCTCGACATGTCAGCAGGAATATGTTATTAAATTAATGGCTGACTATCATTCAGGCTCTGAAACGGAAATGAGCTACAGTACCAAAGCATACGGCTGACGTGTATGACTCCTCAAACAGCAACAGAATCCCTAAGGTTGATGAAGACTTGAGGCAGACAAATACCCACCAACACCGCCCTACTGTATACTTGTTCAAATCTAAGATGGGGATTCTCATTCACGTCTTAACATGCTTAGAGCAGGAGCTCCAGTATTCTAAAAGTGCTAATTATTTCTGTCTGTGACCTACATTGTATTTTCAACACTCATTAGAATGACAGTGGTTCTGTGCGGTAGTGAATTGTAGAACGTAATTGGGGTTAAATTTGGGCTGAATATTTCTGTGAAATAATGAGAAATCTGTGCTTCTTGTGCATTTGCCACGGTAGTCATAAAAATGACACAAATCAGTTATGGCTTCTGTGCTCCAGAAACAGGATTCCCCCCCCCCCCCCAATAACAAGATCAGTAATCTTGAAACAAGGTCAGATATTTTGAGAAGAAAGTCTCCAGTAAAGGTTCAAGTCCATTTCTCTTTATTCAAGAGTCCCAGAGGTGCTCTGACTGACCACAGCAGGTCGGCTGCACCAGTTCTGGAGTTGGAGTTTTTCTGTTTGTTTTGGGGCAGAAAATAGTGCAAGAGTTTCAATACAAATAAGATGTCAGTTAATGATGTTCTATGAGGAAATGTCTCCTCCCCTTTTAAAGCTGCCATTGGTGGAGCTCCTTTTGATGCTTAATTGAAATCTGAAATCAGTGATTTAGGCATTTTATAGCCAAAGGCTGGTGTCTATTCCTAACCACCATCGCAATGTTTTTTTCCAAATCACTGCACTTTTTGCAACCACTTCTCTTTCGCACTTCCCATCCAAAAAAGAAAGTGAGACCACACAGCTAAAGTATCAAATACCCTCATTGCTAGTTTGCAGTCTACATATAAGTCTCAGAACCCCTGTGGAGAGCGATAAGCTGTCACAGTTATGGATGGAACATCTTCCAATCAATCACAACTTCCTTCTTAAATAAGAGTGATTCTCGCACATCCACCAAAGGCCCCCAACAGAGCTGTGAGATGGAGATGTCTGACAGAGAACTTAATGGACCACCCAGCATATGCAAACAAACACACCGGGATTCTCAGACGTCAAAAGCAAATACGCTCACCACACATAACAACAAAACTGCACAGTGAGATAATGCTACAGTGCATATAACCCACTTTACCATCTTATGCGTACTCTGCATCAAATGTATGCTCGTCATACATACAGTACAGTACAACCTCACAGTCATACAACCTCACATTCATGCAATCTCATGTGCATGCCCACGCATGTTCTCTAATAGTCGATGTCTCCTACATAATGTATTTAAGAATATTTACATATTTAACATTCATATATTGTACCACTCCTTTCTTAATCACTGCACATATTATTCGATAAGAAACAGCATAATTTATGTTCCAATACTTGATCTATAGTGCTTAAATAATACTTTGCACTTCTGGTCAAATGCTATGGCTTTGTTCCCATACAGTGGCAATTAAACGTTTACTGTTTACTGTTTACTGCATGTACTGTTCTTCATCAACCATAAAAGATACATAATTTATACAATTCATCATGAAAGCTCGCCCTATACAAATGTTACACTCATACAAATACTCACACACACACAGGTAACGGTCCTACTATTACTTCTACAGGAGGGTAGGAAATCCACACACACACACAAACGCGCGCACACACACACACACACACACCTCTCAAGGAGTCAGTTAGAACCATCAGCATAAGCATGCTTCAGAGGCACCCCACTGACAGAGAGCGCAAAGCTTTCATCCCACTTCCAACACTGACGGAGAGAGAGAGAGAAAGAGAGAGAGAGGTAGAAAGAGAGAGACAGACAGACAGAGAGAGAGAGGGAAGTTGAGAGAGAGAGAGAGAGAGAGGTAGAGAGAGAGACAGACAGACAGAGAGAGAGAGGGAAGTTGAGAGAGAGAGGGAGAGAGAGAGAGAGAGAGAGAGAGAGAGAGAGAGAAAAGAGATGGCAAAAGGAGTATAACAGAGAGACAGAACGGGAACAGGGGAGAGCAGCACAAGATGAGGCTGAATAAGACATGAGGCTCCGGGAGAGACACACTCGCAGCCTCTACAGGCCCGCTGGCGAGCCACACACCACTAACATCTTGTAACTGTCAGCCTCTACAAGAGCCACCCTGCTAACACACACACACACACACACACACACACACACACACACACACACAACTGAAAGAGAATCGACAGCCATTGATTGAGCTGAAAGTGAACCAGATTGGAAGTGGAGATGTCACAACGTCTCAATAACTGATCTAGAGTCAGTATCAGATCTGAGCAGCCACAAGTGAAGCGTATCAGGCGGCAAAAACACTTTTATTTGAACAAATATTTGTCACCTGGTGACAGGCCCTCGAGAGATTATCTGTCGCGGCTCACAGATCGAAATCAGACGCCCTGGACCAGCGCCGATCAAAGCGAACGTGACCGCAATCCAGAAGCGTGCCATCCCAGACGAACGGGCATAAGCTGCGTGCCAGGCACCAGGGCTGACGTGCCATCTAAACACAGGAAGCAAGCTCATTCAACAAAGAGAATCTCGCTACGATGCCAACTACTGAGATGGCACTAACGTCGCTCTCCGCCCCACATGGCACAGGCAACCGCCCCGTCTGTCTACCGCCAACTCTGAACATGGACGTACGCCCAAAAATGTACACAGAGAAAGTGGCACTGACAAAAACACAGGATGCATGAAGTGCACACAGCGTTTCTAACTTATGGGAAGTAGGAGCTCGATGGCACTATAAGACCCCAACGTTGTCTTCCAGGCAACGCTGCCACCATCGAATTAAAGGCACCTAACCCTAACCTTAACCCATGCCTAACCCTAGCACCTTCCAGGCAGCACTGCCATGAATCTTGGGCTTAAAACACCAAGAAACGAAGTATGACCGCAATATCCATGAAGACACTGGCTTGTCATAAATCAGTTGTATTTGAATTGCTGTTTGATTTAGTTCCCTTTTATGTTTGTCACAGTTTGAGATTTTTTAATGAACACACTGAAGGCTGTGATCCTATTTTTAACTGATACCATCCATCCATCCATCCAGTTTCGTCAGTAATCAGTCACATTAGTTCAACACATTTAACCCTCTGAAGTGCTCATTAAAACTAGTGCCAGTGAATGACATTGGTTCAATCTTAGAATATTGAAACCATCACACTCACTCATTTGTCTCTGTCTGACCCTCACACACAAACACACACAGACACAGACACACACACACACTTTCATCCTCCTTCAAAGGACGGTGTGGTTTGATGGACAGACCTGCGTATCATGCACACCAGTAGTGTAGATTCAGCTCCTTAATACTCTGTATCCAGGTCATTCCTCATGTCTGCACGGTCTAAATTCTCATCTATTCTAGGCAATGGGGTAAGCAGCCCAGCACACACACACAAATGGGAACAGTGTCAAGATAAGGAAAAGCTCACATGAGGGAAATGTGCTCTAACCTAGAGACAGAGGCAGAGACAGAGGCAGGATGAGGGAATCACTTACAGTAGCAACTGTTTACTCTCAGTCCCAATGCAAACGGGGACACTAATAATATATAAAACACATGAATTATTTTTTGGGTTGGTGGTTTAGTATTAGGAATGAAAGATGGGGTCACACACACACACACACACACACACACACACACATACACACACACACACACACACACACACACACACACACACACACACACACACACAATCTCTTTCACACACACACACACACACACACACACGCACGCACACACACACACACACACGTATACACACACACACACACACACACACACACACACACACACACACACACACACACACACACACACACACAAACACACACACGACAAGACCACTCCCTTAGCTCCAACCAAGATGTTGCCAACTTGACACCCTGAAGACACACACACACACACACACACACACACACTAATTGGCCAGTAAAATATCTGAACGCTCTTGTCCTCCTTTGCTTTACATTATTTATCTGGGATGCAACCCAGCCTCTCATTTCTCTTTCATCTGTCTGTCCCTCCAGCTCAGTGGCTCCTAGGGTTGCAAAGGGGCGGAAAATTTCCGGTAAATTTCCGGAAACTTTCTGGAAATTTCCCATGGGAAGTTAAGATGGGGAATTTTGGAAATATTCAAAATTGTAAACTTTTATGGAATTACAGGAAATTAGGGAATAAATGGGAATTTAGGGGAATTTAGTTTTTTACTAGCAGCTTACATTTAGCTAGCCAAGACTGCCGTGAACACTGACTGAACTCGACTTGTTACAAAAATGTTTAATGAATTTATTTGAATCCTCGGTTGGCCAAAAAATAGCGACATTACATACATGTATGACCTCAAACCTCACAGATTGTGATTATTTTAAAAGTGCCAAGCTAAATCAGACCAGTAATATGACCATATGATTATTAACCATCCCATTAGATTTTATGCAAAATTACGTTCTTCCATTTGCATGAGGACAACAGTGATGACACGCCAAGAACTGGGCGACTCTGTTGGCAAACTTCCCCCAGTTTCCCACCAGTCATTCCCACATGAGATAACGTTTGCAATGACGTTTTCACCAGGAAAATTAGGTTTCCTATATGTCTAGTAGCCTATGTTGATTGTTGTGTGCATGTAATTGACCTGTGCAGGGTAGAAATTCAGCTGAATTTGCATTAAATCAGGTTGTTTTAACTAACATTATGCTGAAAGATAGTTTTTTCCAACTACATTAAGGTCTCTGTTATATGCTAACTTGCCAGATACAAGATTTCCAGTTTATTCCCATTAATTCCCATTTATTCCCGTTAATTCCCGTATATTCCCGTTAATTCCCATGGAAAGTTTCCAACTTTGAAAATTCCCGGAATTTTGCAACCCTAGTGGCTCCCAAACTTCTTTGGCTCCAGGCGTCCCACGAGCCTTGGACTATCGGCGGCATCCCTGAGCAAGCGTCACGGCACCCACTTTGCTCTAGCTGTGCATCCGGGTCACAGGCACAAAGAGCTCTGGGAGGACCTCAGCACTCAGCAGTCAATAGTCTCTCAGTCTCACACATCTCAACCTCACCTCAGACATCACCCATTCATGTACTTACAAACACACATGCACACGCACACGCACACACGCACACACACACACAAACAAAGAAACAGGACCAGGAACAGCTAAACCATACAACAAATCAACATGTTCAAAGATACC